>NC_091475.1:216747099-216912099 GCF_036971445.1 Narcine bancroftii
AGAATCCCTGCCTCAGATTCCCTGCCTCTGATTCCCCGCCTCTGATTCCCCGCCTCTGATTCCCCGCCTCAGATTCCCCGCCTCAGATTCCCTGCCTCAGATTCCCTTCATCTGATTCCCTTCATCTGATTCCCTGCCTCTTCTTCCCCACCTCTGATTCCCCGCCTCTGATTCCCCGCCTCTGATTCCCTGCCTCAGATTTCCTGCATCAGATTCCCTGCCTCTGATTCCCCGAATCTGATTCCCCGCCTCTGATTCCCCGCCTCAGGTTCCCTGCCTCTGATTCCCCGCCACTGATTCCCCGCCTCTGATTCCCCGCCTCTGATTCCCCGCCTCTGTTTCCCAGCCTCTGATTCCCATCATCTGATGCCCCGCCTCTGATATCCCGCCTCTGATTCCCCGCCTCCCTTTCCGCGCAACTTTCCCGGCCTCCGTTTCTCCACATCTCTTTCCCCGCCTCTGATTCCCCACCTCTTATTCCCTGCAACTGATTCCCCGCCTCTGATTCCCCGCCTCTGATTCCCCACCTCTGTCTCTATGCCTCTTTTTTGCCTCCGCTCTTTCCCCTCCACTCTTTACGCGCCTCTTTTTCCATCCCTCAATTTCAACAACTCTGTTTGATCTGTTCTGTGTACATCATTTTCAACACACAAGTCCCAACCACTATGTTTCACCCATCTCTTTCCCCGCCTCTATATATCCACCTATGTTTACCCGCCTCTGATTCCCCACCTCTGATTCCCCCCCTCTGATTCCCCGCCTCTGATTCCCCGCCTCTGATTCCCCGCCTCTGATTCCCCGCCTCAGATTCCCTGCCTCAGATTCCCTGCATCAGATTCCCTGCCTCAGATTCCCCGCCTCAGATTCCCTGCCTCTGATTCCCCACCTCAGATTCCCTGCCTCAGATTCCCTCCCTCTGATTCCCCGCCTCTGATTCCCCGCCTCTGATTTCCCGCCTCAGATTCCCCGCCTCAGATTCCCCGCGTCAGATTCCCTGCCTCAGATTCCGTGCCTCAGATTCCCTTCATCTGATTCCCTTCATCTGATTCCCTTCATCTGATTCCCTTCATCTGATTCCCTGCCTCTTATTCCCCGCCTCTTATTCCCCGCCTCTGATTACCCGCCTATGATTCCCCGCCTCTGATTCCCCGCCTCTGATTCCCAGCCTCTGATTCCCCGCCTCTAATTCCCCGCCTCAGATTCCCTGCCTCAGATTCCCTGCCTCTGATTCCCCGCATCTGATACCCCGCCTCTGATTCCCCGCCTCTGATTCCCCGCCTCAGATTCCCCGCCTCAGATTCCCCGGCTCTGATTCCCTGCCTCAGATTCCCTGCCTCAGATTCCCTGCCTCAGATTCCCTTCATCTAATTCCCTTCATCTGATACCCTGCCTCTTATTCCCCGCCTCTGATTCCCCGCCTCTGATTCCCCGCCTCAGATTTCCCGCCTCTGATTCCCCGCCTCAGATTCCCTGCCTCAGATTCCCTGCCTCAGATTCCCTGCCTCAGATTCCCTGCCTCAGATTCCCCACCTCAGATTCCCTGCCTCAGAATCCCTGCCTCAGATTCCCTGCCTCTGATTCCCCGCCTCTGATTCCCCGCCTCAGATTCCCTGCCTCAGAATCCCTGCCTCAGATTCCCTGCCTCTGATTCCCCGCCTCTGATTCCCCGCCTCAGATTCCCCGCCTCAGATTCCCTGCCTCAGATTCCCTTCATCTGATTCCCTTCATCTGATTCCCTGCCTCTTCTTCCCCACCTCTGATTCCCCGCCTCTGATTCCCCGCCTCTGATTCCCTGCCTCAGATTCCCTGCATCAGATTCCCTGCCTCTGATTCCCCGAATCTGATTCCCCGCCTCTGATTCCCCGCCTCTGATTCCCCACCTCTTATTCCCTGCAACTGATTCCCCGCCTCGGATTCCCCGCCTCTGATTCCCCACCTCTGTCTCTATGCCTCTTTTTTGCCTCCGCTCTTTCCCCTCCACTCTTTACGCGCCTCTTTTTCCGTCCCTCAATTTCAACAACTCTGTTTGATCTGTTCTGTGTACATCATTTTCAACACACAAGTCCCAACCACTATGTTTCACCCATCTCTTTCCCCGCCTCTATATATCCACCTATGTTTACCCGCCTCTGATTCCCCACCTCTGTTTCCCCCCCTCTGATTCCCCGCCTCTGATTTCCCGCCTCAGATTCCCCGCCTCAGATTCCCCGCGTCAGATTCCCTGCCTCAGATTCCGTGCCTCAGATTCCCTTCATCTGATTCCCTTCATCTGATTCCCTTCATCTGATTCCCTTCATCTGATTCCCTGCCTCTTATTCCCCGCCTCTTATTCCCCGCCTCTGATTACCCGCCTCTGATTCCCCGCCTCTGATTCCCCGCCTCTGATTCCCAGCCTCTGATTCCCCGCCTCTAATTCCCCGCCTCAGATTCCCTGCCTCAGATTCCCTGCCTCTGATTCCCCGCATCTGATACCCCGCCTCTGATTCCCCGCCTCTGATTCCCCGCCTCAGATTCCCCGCCTCAGATTCCCCGGCTCTGATTCCCTGCCTCAGATTCCCTGCCTCAGATTCCCTGCCTCAGATTCCCTTCATCTAATTCCCTTCATCTGATACCCTGCCTCTTATTCCCCGCCTCTGATTCCCCGCCTCTGATTCCCCGCCTCAGATTTCCCGCCTCTGATTCCCCGCCTCAGATTCCCTGCCTCAGATTCCCTGCCTCAGATTCCCTGCCTCAGATTCCCTGCCTCAGATTCCCCACCTCAGATTCCCTGCCTCAGAATCCCTGCCTCAGATTCCCTGCCTCTGATTCCCCGCCTCTGATTCCCCGCCTCAGATTCCCTGCCTCAGAATCCCTGCCTCAGATTCCCTGCCTCTGATTCCCCGCCTCTGATTCCCCGCCTCAGATTCCCCGCCTCAGATTCCCTGCCTCAGATTCCCTTCATCTGATTCCCTTCATCTGATTCCCTGCCTCTTCTTCCCCACCTCTGATTCCCCGCCTCTGATTCCCCGCCTCTGATTCCCTGCCTCAGATTCCCTGCATCAGATTCCCTGCCTCTGATTCCCCGAATCTGATTCCCCGCCTCTGATTCCCCGCCTCTGATTCCCCACCTCTTATTCCCTGCAACTGATTCCCCGCCTCGGATTCCCCGCCTCTGATTCCCCACCTCTGTCTCTATGCCTCTTTTTTGCCTCCGCTCTTTCCCCTCCACTCTTTACGCGCCTCTTTTTCCGTCCCTCAATTTCAACAACTCTGTTTGATCTGTTCTGTGTACATCATTTTCAACACACAAGTCCCAACCACTATGTTTCACCCATCTCTTTCCCCGCCTCTATATATCCACCTATGTTTACCCGCCTCTGATTCCCCACCTCTGTTTCCCCCCCTCTGATTCCCCGCCTCTGATTCCCCACCTCTGATTCCCCGCCTCTGATTCCCCGCCTCAGATTCCCTGCCTCAGATTCCCTGCATCAGATTCCCTGCCTCAGATTCCCCGCCTCAGATTCCCTGCCTCTGATTCCCCGCCTCAGATTCCCTGCCTCAGATTCCCTCCCTCTGATTCCCCGCCTCTGATTCCCCGCCTCTGATTTCCCGCCTCAGATTCCCCGCCTCAGATTCCCCGCGTCAGATTCCCTGCCTCAGATTCCGTGCCTCAGATTCCCTTCATCTGATTCCCTTCATCTAATTCCCTTCATCTGATACCCTGCCTCTTATTCCCCGCCTCTGATTCCCCGCCTCTGATTCCCCGCCTCAGATTCCCCGCCTCTGATTCCCCGCCTCAGATTCCCTGCCTCAGATTCCCTGCCTCAGATTCCCTGCCTCAGATTCCCTGCCTCAGATTCCCTGCCTCAGATTCCCTGCCTCAGATTCCCTTCATCTGATTCCTTTCATCTGATTCCCTGCCTCTGATTCCCCGCCTCTGATTCCCTGCATCTGATTCCCTGCCTCTGATTCCCCACCTCTGATTCCCCGCCTCTGATTCCCTGCCTCTGATTCCCCATCTCTGATTCCCCGCCTCATATTCACCGGCTCTGATTCCCTGCCTCAGATTCCCTGCATCAGATTCCCTGCCACTGATTCCCCGAATCTGATTCCCCGCCTCTGATTCCCCGCATCTGATACCCCGCCTCTGATTCCCCGCCTCTGATTCCCCGCCTCTGATTCCCCGCCTCAGATTCCCCGGCTCTGATTCCCTGCCTCAGATTCCCTGCCTCAGATTCCCTGCCTCAGATTCCCTTACTCTAATTCCCTTCATCTGATACCCTGCCACTTATTCCCCGCCTCTGATTCCCCGCCTCTGATTCCCCGCCTCTGATTCCCCGCCTCTGATTCCCCGCCTCAGATTCCCTGCCTCAGATTCCCTGCCTCAGATTCCCTGCCTCAGATTCCCTGCCTCAGATTCCCTGCCTCTGATTCCCCGCCTCAGATTCCCTGCCTCAGATTCCCTGCCTCTGATTCCCCGCCTCTGATTCCCCGCCTCTGATTCCCCGCCTCTGATTCCCCGCCTCAGTTTCCCCGGCTCTGATTCCCTGCCTCAGGTTCCCTGCCTCAGGTTCCCTGCCTCTGATTCCCCGCCACTGATTCCCCGCCTCTGATTCCCCGCCTCTGATTCCCCGCCTCTGTTTCCCAGCCTCTGATTCCCATCATCTGATGCCCCGCCTCTGATATCCCGCCTCTGATTCCCCGCCTCCCTTTCCGCGCAACTTTCCCGGCCTCCGTTTCTCCACATCTCTTTCCCCGCCTCTGATTCCCCACCTCTTATTCCCTGCAACTGATTCCCCGCCTCTGATTCCCCGCCTCTGATTCCCCACCTCTGTCTCTATGCCTCTTTTGTGCCTCCGCTCTTTCCCCTCCACTCTTTACGCGCCTCTTTTTCCGTCCCTCAATTTCAACAACTCTGTTTGATCTGTTCTGTGTACATCATTTTCAACACACAAGTCCCAACCACTATGTTTCACCCATCTCTTTCCCCGCCTCTATATATCCACCTATGTTTACCCGCCTCTGATTCCCCACCTCTGATTCCCCCCCTCTGATTCCCCGCCTCTGATTCCCCGCCTCTGATTCCCCGCCTCTGATTCCCCGCCTCAGATTCCCTGCCTCAGATTCCCTGCATCAGATTCCCTGCCTCAGATTCCCCGCCTCAGATACCCTGCCTCTGATTCCCCGCCTCAGATTCCCTGCCTCAGATTCCCTCCCTCTGATTCCCCGCCTCTGATTCCCCGCCTCTGATTTCCCGCCTCAGATTCCCCGCCTCAGATTCCCCGCGTCAGATTCCCTGCCTCAGATTCCGTGCCTCAGATTCCCTTCATCTGATTCCCTTCATCTGATTCCCTTCATCTGATTCCCTTCATCTGATTCCCTGCCTCTTATTCCCCGCCTCTTATTCCCCGCCTCTGATTACCCGCCTCTGATTCCCCGCCTCTGATTCCCCGCCTCTGATTCCCAGCCTCTGATTCCCCGCCTCTAATTCCCCGCCTCAGATTCCCTGCCTCAGATTCCCTGCCTCTGATTCCCCGCATCTGATACCCCGCCTCTGATTCCCCGCCTCTGATTCCCCGCCTCAGATTCCCCGCCTCAGATTCCCCGGCTCTGATTCCCTGCCTCAGATTCCCTGCCTCAGATTCCCTGCCTCAGATTCCCTTCATCTAATTCCCTTCATCTGATACCCTGCCTCTTATTCCCCGCCTCTGATTCCCCGCCTCTGATTCCCCGCCTCAGATTTCCCGCCTCTGATTCCCCGCCTCAGATTCCCTGCCTCAGATTCCCTGCCTCAGATTCCCTGCCTCAGATTCCCTGCCTCAGATTCCCCACCTCAGATTCCCTGCCTCAGAATCCCTGCCTCAGATTCCCTGCCTCTGATTCCCCGCCTCTGATTCCCCGCCTCAGATTCCCTGCCTCAGAATCCCTGCCTCAGATTCCCTGCCTCTGATTCCCCGCCTCTGATTCCCCGCCTCAGATTCCCCGCCTCAGATTCCCTGCCTCAGATTCCCTTCATCTGATTCCCTTCATCTGATTCCCTGCCTCTTCTTCCCCACCTCTGATTCCCCGCCTCTGATTCCCCGCCTCTGATTCCCCGCCTCTGATTCCCCGCCTCTGATTCCCCGCCTCAGATTCCCCGGCTCTGATTCCCCGCCTCAGATTCACTGCCTCAGATTCCCTGCCTCAGATTCCCTTCATCTGATACCCTTCATCCGATTCCGTGCCTCTTATTCCCCGCCTCTGATTCCCCGCCTCTGATTCCCCGCCTCTAATTCCCCGCCTCTGATTCCCCGCCTCTGATTCCCCACCTCTGATTCGCCGCCTCTGATTCCCCGCCTCAGATTCCCCGCCTCAAATTCCCCGCCTCAGATTCCCTGCCACAGATTCTCTTCATCTGATTCCCTTCATCTGATTCCCTGCCTCTAATTCCCCTCCTCTGATTCCCCGCCTCTGATTCCCCACCTCTGATTCCCTGCCTCTGATTCCCAGCCTCTGATTCCCAGCCTCTGATTCCCCGCCTCTGAATCCCCGCCTCAGATTCCCTGCCTCAGATTCCCTGCCTCAGATTCACCGCCTCAGATTCCCTGCCTCAGAATCCCTTCCTCCGATTCCATGCCTCTGATTCCCCGCCTCTGATTCCCCGCCTCAGATTCCCCGCCTCAGATTCCCCGCCTCAGATTCCCTGCCTCAGATTCCCTGCCTCAGATTCCCTTCATCTGATTCCCTTCATCTGATTCCCTGCCTCTTCTTCCCCGCCTCTGATTCCCTGCCTCTGATTCCCCGCCTCTGATTCCCCGCCTCTGATTCCCCGCCTCAGATTCCCCGCCTCAGATTCCCTGCCTCAGATTCCCTGCCTCAGATTCCCTGCCTCAGATTCCCTGCCTCAGATTCCCTTCATCTGATTCCCTTCATCTGATTCCCTGCCTCTAATTCCCCTCCTCTGATTCCCCGCCTCTGATTCCCCGCCTCTGATTCCCTGCCTCTGATTCCCTGCCTCTGATTCCCCGCATCTGATTCCCCGCCTCAGATTCCCTGCCTCAGATTCCCCGCCTCAGATTCCCCGCCTCAGATACCCCGCCTCAGATTCCCCGCCTCAGATTCCCCACCTCAGATTCCCTGCCTCAGATTCCCTGCCTCAGATTCCCTGCTTCAGATTCCCTGCCTCAGATTCCCTGCCTTCAGATTCCCTGCCTCAGATTCCCTTCATCTGATTCCTTTCATCTGATTCCCTGCCTCTGATTCCCCGCCTCTGATTCCCTGCCTCTGATTCCCTGCCTCTGATTCCGCGCCTCTGATTCCCCGCCTCTGATTCCCCGCCTCTGATTCCCCGCCTCAGATTCCCCGGCTCTGATTCCCTGCCTCAGGTTCCCTGCCTCAGGTTCCCTGCCTCTCATTCACCGCCACTGATTCCCCGCCTCTGATTCCCCGCCTCTGATTCCCCGCCTCTGATTCCCAGCCTCTGATTCCCTGCATCTGATGCCCCGCCTCTGATATCCCGCCTCTGATTCCCCGCCTCCCTTTCCGCGCAACTTTCCCGGCCTCCGTTTCTCCACATCTCTTTCCCCGCCTCTGATTCCCCGCCTCTTATTCCCTGCAACTGATTCCCCGCCTCTGATTCCCCGCCTCTGATTCCCCACCTCTGTCTCTATGCCTCTTTTTTGCCTCCGCTCTTTCCCCTCCACTCTTTACGCGCCTCTTTTTCCGTCCCTCAATTTCAACAACTCTGTTTAATCTGTTCTGTGTACATCATTTTCAACACACAAGTCCCAACCACTATGTTTCACCCATCTCTTTCCCCGCCTCTATATATCCACCTTTGTTTACCCGCCTCTGATTCCCCACCTCTGATTCCCCCCCTCTGATTCCCCGCCTCTGATTTCCCGCCTCTGATTCCCCGCCTCTGATTCCCCGCCTCAGATTCCCTGCCTCAGATTCCCTGCCTCAGATTCCCTGCCTCAGATTCCCTGCCTCAGATTCCCCGCCTCTGATTCCCCACCTCTGTCTCTATGCCTCTTTTTTGCCTCCGCTCTTTCCCCTCCACTCTTTACGCGCCTCTTTTTCCGTCCCTCAATTTCAACAACTCTGTTTAATCTGTTCTGTGTACATCATTTTCAACACACAAGTCCCAACCACTATGTTTCACCCATCTCTTTCCCCGCCTCTATATATCCACCTTTGTTTACCCGCCTCTGATTCCCCACCTCTGATTCCCCCCCTCTGATTCCCCGCCTCTGATTTCCCGCCTCTGATTCCCCGCCTCTGATTCCCCGCCTCAGATTCCCTGCCTCAGATTCCCTGCCTCAGATTCCCTGCCTCAGATTCCCTGCCTCAGATTCCCTGCCTCAGATTCCCCGCCTCAGATTCCCTGCCTCTGATTCCCCGCCTCAGATTCCCCGCCTCAGATTCCCTGCCTCTGATTCCCCGCCTCTGATTCCCCGCCTCAGATTCCCCGCCTCAAATTCCCCGCCTCAGATTCCCTGCCACAGATTCTCTTCATCTGATTCCCTTCATCTGATTCCCTGCCTCTAATTCCCCTCCTCTGATTCCCCGCCTCTGATTCCCCACCTCTGATTCCCTGCCTCTGATTCCCAGCCTCTGATTCCCAGCCTCTGATTCCCCGCCTCTGAATCCCCGCCTCAGATTCCCTGCCTCAGATTCCCTGCCTCAGATTCACCGCCTCAGATTCCCTGCCTCAGAATCCCTTCCTCAGATTCCATGCCTCTGATTCCCCACCTCTGATTACCCCCCCTCAGATTCCCCGCCTCAGATTCCCCGCCTCAGATTCCCTGCCTCAGATTCCCTGCCTCAGATTCCCTTCATCTGATTCCCTTCATCTGATTCCCTGCCTCAGATTCCCCGCCTCAGATTCCCTGCCTCTGATTCCCCGCCTCAGATTCCCTGCCTCAGATTCCCTCCCTCTGATTCCCCGCCTCTGATTCCCCGCCTCTGATTTCCCGCCTCAGATTCCCCGCCTCAGATTCCCCGCGTCAGATTCCCTGCCTCAGATTCCGTGCCTCAGATTCCCTTCATCTGATTCCCTTCATCTAATTCCCTTCATCTGATACCCTGCATCTTATTCCCCGCCTCTGATTCCCCGCCTCTGATTCCCCGCCTCAGATTCCCCGCCTCTGATTCCCCGCCTCAGATTCCCTGCCTCAGATTCCCTGCCTCAGATTCCCTGCCTCAGATTCCCTGCCTCAGATACCCTGCCTCAGATTCCCATTCATCTGATTCCTTTCATCTGATTCCCTGCCTCTGATTCCCCGCCTCTGAATCCCTGCATCTGATTCCCTGCCTCTGATTCCCCACCTCTGATTCCCCGCCTCTGATTCCCTGCCTCTGATTCCCCATCTCTGATTCCCCGCCTCATATTCACCGGCTCTGATTCCCTGCCTCAGATCCCTGCATCAGATTCCCTGCCTCTGATTCCCCGCATCTGATTCCCCGCCTCTGATTCCCCGCATCTGATACCCCGCCTCGGATTCCCCGCCTCTGATTCCCCGCCTCTGATTCCCCGCCTCAGATTCCCCGGCTCTGTTTCCCTGCCTCAGATTCCCTGCCTCAGATTCCCTGCCTCAGATTCCCTTACTCTAATTCCCTTCATCTGATACCCTGCCTCTTATTCCCCGCCTCTGATTCCCCGCCTCTGATTCCCCGCCTCTGATTCCCCGCCTCTGATTCCCCGCCTCAGATTCCCTGCCTCAGATTCCCTGCCTCAGATTCCCTGCCTCAGATTCCCTGCCTCAGATTCCCTGCCTCAGATTCCCTTCATCTGATTCCTTTCATCTGATTCCCTGCCTCTGATTCCCCGCCTCTGATTCCCTGCATCTGATTCCCTGCCTCTGATTCCCCACCTCTGATTCCCCGCCTCTGATTCCCTGCCTCTGATTCCCCGCCTCTGATTCCCCGCCTCATATTCTACGGCTCTGATTCCCTGCCTCAGATTCCCTGCATCAGATTCCCTGCCTCTGATTCCCCGCATTTGATACCCCACCTCTGATTCCCCGCCTCTGATTCCCTGCCTCTGATTCCCCGCCTCTGATTCCCCGCCTCTTATTCCCCGCCTCAGATTCCCCGGCTCTGATTCCCTGCCTCAGATTCCCTGCCTCAGATTCCCTGCCTCAGATTCCCTTCATCTAATTCCCTTCATCTGATTCCCTGCTTCTTATTCCCCGCCTCTGATTCCCCGCCTCTGATTCCCCGCCTCTGATTCCCTGCCTCTGATTCCCCACCTCTGATTCCCCGCCTCTGATTCCCTTCATCTGATTCCCTTCATCTGATTCCCTTCATCTGATTCCCTGCCTCTTATGCCCCGCCTCTGATTCCCCACCTCAGATTCCCCGCTTCTGATTCCCCGCCTCTGATTCCCCGCCTCAGATTCCCCGCCTCAGATTCCCCGCATCAGATTCCCTGCCTCAGATTCCCTGCCTCAGATTCCCTGCCTCAGATTCCCTTCTTCTGATTCCCTTCATCTTATTCCCTGCCTCTTATTCCCTGCCTCTGATTCCCCGCCTCTAATTCCCCGCCTCTGATTCCCCGCCTCTGATTCCCCACCTCTGATTCCACACCTCAGATTCCCTGCTTCAGAATCCCTGCCTCAGATTCCCCGCCTCAGATTCCCTGCCTCAGAATCCCTGCCTCAGATTCCCTGCCTCTGATTCCCCGCCTCTGATTCCCCGCCTCAGATTCCCCGCCTCAGATTCCCCGCCTCAGATTCCCCGCCTCAGATTCCCTGCCTCAGATTCTCTGCCTCAGATTCCCTTTATCTGATTCCCTGCCTCTTATTCCCCGCCTCTGATTCCCCGCCTCTGATTCCCCGCCTCTGATTCCCCGCCTCTGATTCCCCGCCTCTGATTCCCTGCCTCTGATTCCCCGCCTCTGATTCCCCGCCTCGGATTCCCTGCCTCGGATTCCCTGCCTCTGATTCCCCGCCTCAGATACCCCGCCTCAGATTCCCTGCCTCAGATTCCCTTTCTCTGATTCCCCGCATCTGATTCTCCGCCTCTGATTCCCCGCCTCAGATTCCACACCTCAGATTCCCCGCCTCAGATTCCCTGCCTCAGATTCCATTCATCTGATTCCCTTCATCTGATTCCCTGCCTCTTATTCCCTGCCTCTGATTCCCCGCCTCTGATTCCCCGCCTCTGATTCCCCGCCTCTGATTCCCCGCCTCTGATTCCCCACCTCTGATTCCCTTCATCTGATTCCCTTCATCTGCTTCCCTGCCTCTGATTCCCCGCCTCTGATTCCCCGCCTCTGATTCCTTGCCTCTGATTCCCCACCTCAGATTCCCTGCCTCAGATTCCCTGCCTCAGATTCCCTGCCTCTGATTCCCCACATCTGATACTCCGCCTCCATTTCCCCACATCTCTTTCCCCGCCTCTGATTCCACGCCTCTGATACATCGCCTCTGATTCCACGCCTCTGATTCCCCACCTCTGATTCTCCGCGTCTGATTGCCTGCAACTGATTGCCTGCCTCTGATTCCCCGCCTCTGATTCCTGACCTCTGTCTCTATGCCTCGCTTTCGCCTCCGCTCTTTCCCCTCCACTCTTTACGCGCCTTTCTTTCCCTCCATCAATTTCACCAACTCTGTTTGATATGTTCTGTGTACCTCATTTTCAACACACAAGTCCCAACCACTATGTTTCACCCATGTCCTTCCCCGCCTCTATTTATCAACCTATGTTTACCCGCCTCTGATTCCGCACCTCTGATTCCCCGCCTCTGATTCCCCGCCTCTGATTCCCCGCCTCTGATTCCCTGCCTCTGATTCCCCGCCTCTGATTCCCCGCCTCATATTCCCTTCCTCAGTTTCCCTGCCTTAGATTCCCTGCCTCTGATTCCCCGCATCAGATTCCCTGCCTCAGATTCCCCGCCTCTGATTCCCCGCCTCTGATTCCCCGCCTCTGATTCCCCGCCTCTGATTCCCCGCCTCTGATTCCCCGCCTCAGATTCCCCGCCTCAGATTCCCTGCCTCAGATTCCCTGCCTCAGATTCCCTTCATCTGATTCCCTTCATCTGATACCCTTCATCTGATTCCCTTCATCTGATTCCCTTCATCTGATTCGCTGCCTCTTATTCCCCGCCTCTGATTCCCCGCCTCTGATTCCCCGCCTCTGATTCCCCGCCTCTGATTCCCCGCCACAGATTCCCTGCCTCAGATTCCCTGCCTCAGATTCCCTTCATCTGATTCCGTTCATCTGATTCCCTGCCTCTTATACCCCACCTCTGATTCCCCGCCTCTGATTCCCCGCCTCTGATTCCCCGCCTCTGATTCCCCGCCTCTGATTCCACGCCTCAGATTCCCCGTCTCTGATTCCCCGCCTCAGATTCCCTGCCTCAGATTCCCTGCCTCAGATTCCCTTCATCTGATTCCCTTCATCTGATTCCCTGCCTCTTATACCCCGCCTCTGATTCCCCGCCTCTGATTCCCCGCCTCTGATTCCCCGCCTCTGATTCCCTTCATCTGATTCCCTTCATCTGATTCCCTGCCTCTTATTCCCCGCCTCTGATTCCCCGCCTCTGATTCCCAGCCTCAGATTCCCCGCCTCAGATTCCCCACATCAGATTCCCTGCCTCAGATTCCCTGCCTCAGATTCCCTGCCTCAGATTCCCTTCATCTGATTCCCTTCATCTGATTCCCTGCCTCTTATTCCCTGCCTCTTATTCCCTGCCTCTTATTCCCCGCCTCTGATTCCCCGCCTCTAATTCCACGCCTCTGATTCCCCGCCTCTGATTCCCCACCTCTGATTCCCCACCTCAGATTCCCTGCTTCAGAATCCCTGCCTCAGATTCCCCGCCTCAGATTCCCTGCCTCAGAATCCCTGCCTCAGATTCCCTGCCTCTGATTCCCCGCCTCTGATTCCCCGCCTCAGATTCCCTGCCTCAGATTCCCCGCCTCAGATTCCCCGCCTCAGATTCCCTGCCTCAGATTCCCTGCCTCAGATTCTCTGCCTCAGATTCCCTTCATCTGATTCCCTGCCTCTTATTCCCCGCCTCTGATTCCCTGCCTCTGATTCCCCGCCTCTGATTCCCCGCTTCTGATTCCCCGCCTCTGATTCCCTGCCTCTGATTCCCCGCCTCTGATTCCCCGCCTCAGATTCCATGCCTCGGATTCGCTGCCTCTGATTCCCCGCCTCAGATACCCCGCCTCAGATTCCCTGCCTCAGATTCCCTGCCTCTGATTCCCAGCATCTGATTCTCCGCCTCTTATTCCCCGCCTCAGATTCCCCGCCTCTGATTCCCCGCCTCTGATTCCACGCCTCTGATTCCCCGCCTCTGACTCCCTTCATCTGATTCCCTTCATCTGCTTCCCTGCCTCTGATTCCCCGCCTCTGATTTCCGGTCTCTGATTCCTTGTCTCTGATTCCCCGCCTTAGATTCCCTGCCTCAGATTCCCTGCCTCAGATTCCCTGCCTCTGATTCCCCACATCTGATACTCCGCCTCTAATTCCCCGCCTCTAATTCCCTGCCTCTGATTCCCCGCCTCTGATTCCCCACCTCTGATTCCCCGCCTCTGATTCCCCGCCTCAGATTCCCCGCCTCAAATTCCCCGCCTCAGATTCCCTGCCTCAGATTCTCTTCATCTGATTCCCTTCATCTGAATCCCCGCCTCAGATTCCCCGCCTCAGATTCCCGGCCTCAGATTCCCAGCCTCAGATTCCCTGCCTCAGATTCCCTTCATCTGATTCCCTTCATCTGATTCCCTGCCTCTTATTCCCCGCCTCTGATTCCCTGCCTCTGATTCCGCGCCTCTGATTCCCCGCCTCTGATTCCCCGCCTCTGATTCCGCGCCTCTGACTACCCGCCTCAGATTCCCCGGCTCTGATTACCTGCCTCAGATTCCCTTCCTCAGATTCCCCGCCTCTGATTCCCCGCCTCTGATTCCCTGCCTCTGATTCCCCGCCTCTGATTCCCCGCCTCTGATCCCCAGCCTTTGATTCCCAGCCTTTGATTCCCCGCCTCTGATTCCCCGCCTCTGATATCCCGCCTCTGATTCCCCGCCTCCCGTTCCACGCAACTTTCCCGGCCTCCGTTTCTCCACATCTCTTTCCCCGCATCTGATTCCACGCCTCTGATTCCCTGCCTCTGATTCCCTGCCTCTGATTCCCCGCATGTGATACCCCGCCTCTGATTCCCCGCCTCTGATTCCCCGCCTCTGATTCCCCGCCTCTGATTCCCCGCCTCTGATTCCCCGCCTCAGATTCCCCGGCTCTGATTCCCCGCCTCAGATTCCCTGCCTCAGATTCCCTGCCTCAGATTCCCTTCATCTGATTCCCTTCATCTGATTCCCTTCTCTTATTCCCCGCCTCTGACTCCCCGCCTCTGATTCCCCTCCTCTGATTCCCCGCCTCTGATTCCCCGCCTCTGATTCCCCGCATCTGATTCCCTGCCTCTGATTCCCCGCCTCTGATTCCCCACCTCTGATTCCCTTCATCTGATTCCCTTCATCTGCTTCCCTGCCTCTGATTCCCCGCCTCTGATTCCCCGCCTCTGATTCCTTGCCTCTGATTCCCCGCCTCAGATTCCCTGCCTCAGATTCCCTGCCTCAGATTCCCTGCCTCTGATTCCCCGCATCTGATACTCCGCCTCTAATTCCCCGCCTCAGATTCCCCGCCTCAGATTCCCCACCTCAGATTCCCCGCCTCAGATTCCCCGCCTCAGATTCCCTTCATCTGATTCCCTTCATCTGATTCCCTGCCTCTTATTCCCCGCCTCTGATTCCCCGCCTCTGATTCCCCGCCTCTGATTCCTTGTCTCTGATTCCCCGCCTCAGATTCCCTGCCTCAGATTCCCTGCCTCAGATTCCCTGCCTCTGATTCCCCACATCTGATACTCCGCCTCTAATTCCCCGCCTCTAATTCCCTGCCTCTGATTCCCCGCCTCTGATTCCCCACCTCTGATTCCCCGCCTCTGATTCCCCGCCTCAGATTCCCCGCCTCAAATTCCCCGCCTCAGATTCCCTGCCTCAGATTCTCTTCATCTGATTCCCTTCATCTGAATCCCCGCCTCAGATTCCCCGCCTCAGATTCCCGGCCTCAGATTCCCAGCCTCAGATTCCCTGCCTCAGATTCCCTTCATCTGATTCCCTTCATCTGATTCCCTGCCTCTTATTCCCCGCCTCTGATTCCCTGCCTCTGATTCCACGCCTCTGATTCCCCGCCTCTGATTCCCCACCTCTGATTCCGCGCCTCTGACTACCCGCCTCAGATTCCCCGGCTCTGATTACCTGCCTCAGATTCCCTTCCTCAGATTCCCCGCCTCTGATTCCCTGCCTCTGATTCCCTGCCTCTGATTCCCCGCCTCTGATTCCCCGCCTCTGATCCCCAGCCTTTGATTCCCAGCCTTTGATTCCCCGCCTCTGATTCCCCGCCTCTGATATCCCGCCTCTGATTCCCCGCCTCCCGTTCCACGCAACTTTCCCGGCCTCCGTTTCTCCACATCTCTTTCCCCGCATCTGATTCCATGCCTCTGATTCCCTGCCTCTGATTCCCTGCCTCTGATTCCCCGCAAGTGATACCCTGCCTCTGATTCCCCGCCTCTGATTCCCCGCCTCTGATTCCCCGCCTCTGATTCCCCGCCTCTGATTCCCCGCCTCAGATTCCCCGGCTCTGATTCCCCGCCTCAGATTCCCTGCCTCAGATTCCCTGCCTCAGATTCCCTTCATCTGATTCCCTTCATCTGATTCCCTTCTCTTATTCCCCGCCTCTGACTCCCCGCCTCTGATTCCCCTCCTCTGATTCCCCGCCTCTGATTCCCCGCCTCTGATTCCCCGCCTCTGATTCCCTGCCTCTGATTCCCCGCCTCTGATTCCCCACCTCTGATTCCCTTCATCTGATTCCCTTCATCTGCTTCCCTGCCTCTGATTCCCCGCCTCTGATTCCCCGCCTCTGATTCCTTGCCTCTGATTCCCCGCCTCAGATTCCCTGCCTCAGATTCCCTGCCTCAGATTCCCTGCCTCTGATTCCCCGCATCTGATACTCCGCCTCTAATTCCCCGCCTCAGATTCCCCGCCTCAGATTCCCCACCTCAGATTCCCCGCCTCAGATTCCCCGCCTCAGATTCCCTTCATCTGATTCCCTTCATCTGATTCCCTGCCTCTTATTCCCCGCCTCTGATTCCCCGCCTCTGATTCCCCGCCTCTGATTCCCAGCCTCTGATTCCGCGCCTCTGATTCCCCACCTCAGATTCCCTGCCTCAGATTCCCTGCCTCAGATTCCCCACCTCAGATTCCCTGCCTCAGAATCCCTGCCTCAGATTCCCTGCGTCTGATTCCCCGCCTCTGATTCCCCGCCTCAGATTACCTTCCTCAGAATCCCTGCCTCAGATTCCCTGCCTCTGATTCCCCGCCTCTGATTCCCCGCCTCAGATTCCCTGCCTCAGATTCCCTGCCTCAGATTTCCATCATCTGATTCCCTTCATCTGATTCCCTGCCTCTTCTTCCCCACCTCTGATTCCCCGCCTCTGATTCCCCGCCTCTGATTCCCCGCCTCTGATTCCCAGCCTCTGATTCCCCGCCTCAGATTCCCCGGCTCTGATTCCCCGCCTCAGATTCCCTGCCTCAGATTCCCTGCCTCAGATTCCCTTCATCTGATTCCCTTCATCCGAATCCGTGCCTCTTATTCCCCGCCTCTGATTCCCCGCCTCTGATTCCCCGCCTCTAATTCCCAGCCTCTGATTCCCCGCCTCTGATTCCCCACCTCTGATTCCCCGCCTCTGATTCCCCGCCTCAGATTCCCCGCCTCAAATTCCCCGCCTCAGATTCCCTGCCTCAGATTCTCTTCATCTGATTCCCTTCATCTGATTCCCTGCCTCTAATTCCCCTCCTCTGATTCCCCGCCTCTGATTCCCCACCTCTGATTCCCTGCCTCTGATTCCCAGCCTCTGATTCCCAGCCTCTGATTCCCCGCCTCTGAATCCCCGCCTCAGATTCCCTGCCTCAGATTCACCGCCTCAGATTCCATGCCTCAGAATCCCTGCCTCAGATTCCATGCCTCTGATTCCCCGCCTCTGATTCCCCGCCTCAGATTCCCCGCCTCAGATTCCCCGCCTCAGATTCCCTGCCTCAGATTCCCTGCCTCAGATTCCCTTCATCTGATTCCCTTCATCAGATTCCCTGCCTCTTCTTCCCCGCCTCTGATTCCCTGCCTCTGATTCCCCGCCTCTGATTCCCCGCCTCTGATTCCCCGCCTCAGATTACCCGCCTCAGATTCCCTGCCTCAGATTCCCTGCCTCAGATTCCCTGCCTCAGATTCCCTGCCTCAGATTCCCTTCATCTGATTCCCTTCATCTGATTCCCTGCCTCTAATTCCCCTCCTCTGATTCCCCGCCTCTGATTCCCCGCCTCTGATTCCCTGCCTCTGATTCCCTGCCTCTGATTCCCCGCATCTGATTCCCCGCCTCAGATTCCCTGCCTCAGATTCCCCGCCTCAGATTCCCCGCCTCAGATACCCCGCCTCAGATTCCCTGCCTCAGATTCCCCACCTCTGATTCCCTGCCTCAGATTCCCTGCCTCAGATTCCCTGCTTCAGATTCCCTGCCTCAGATTCCCTGCCTCAGATTCCCTGCCTCAGATTCCCTTCATCTGATTCCTTTCATCTGATTCCCTGCCTCTGATTCCCCGCCTCTGATTCCCTGCCTCTGATTCCCTGCCTCTGATTCCCCGCCTCTGATTCCCCGCCTCTGATTCCCCGCCTCAGATTCCCCGGCTCTGATTCCCTGCCTCAGGTTCCCTGCCTCAGGTTCCCTGCCTCTGATTCCCCGCCACTGATTCCCCGCCTCTGATTCCCCGCCTCTGATTCCCCGCCTCTGATTCCCAGCCTCTGATTCCTTGCATCTGATGCCCCGCCTCTGATATCCCGCCTCTGATTCCCCGCCTCCCTTTCCGCGCAACTTTCCCGGCCTCCGTTTCTCCACATCTCTTTCCCCGCCTCTGATTCCCCGCCTCTTATTCCCTGCAACTGATTCCCCGCCTCTGATTCCCCGCCTCTGATTCCCCGCCTCAGATTCCCTGCCTCAGATTCCCTGCCTCAGATTCCCTGCCTCAGATTCCCTGCCTCAGATTCCCTGCCTCAGATTCCCTTCATCTGATTCCTTTCATCTGATTCCCTGCCTCTGATTCCCCGCCTCTGATTCCCTGCATCTGATTCCCTGCCTCTGATTCCCCACCTCTGATTCCCCGCCTCTGATTCCCTGCCTCTGATTCACCGCCTCTGATTCCCCGCCTCATATTCACCGGCTCTGATTCCCTGCCTCAGATTCCCTGCATCAGATTCCCTGCCTCTGATTCCCCGCATCTGATACCCCACCTCTGATTCCCCGCCTCTGATTCCCTGCCTCTGATTCCCCGCCTCTGATTCCCCGCCTCTTATTCCCCGCCTCAGATTCCCCGGCTCTGATTCCCTGCCTCAGATTCCCTGCCTCAGATTCCCTTCATCTAATTCCCTTCATCTGATTCCCTGCCTCTTATTCCCCGCCTCTGATTCCCCGCCTCTGATTCCCCGCCTCTGATTCCCCGCCTCTGATTCCCCACCTCTGATTCCCCGCCTCTGATTCCCTTCATCTGATTCCCTTCATCTGATTCCCTTCATCTGATTCCCTGCCTCTTATGCCCCGCCTCTGATTCCCCACCTCAGATTCCCCGCCTCTGATTCCCCGCCTCGGATTTCCTGCCTCTGATTCCCCGCCTCAGATTCCCCGCCTCTGATACCCCGCCTCTGATTCCCCGCCTCTGATTCCACGCCTCAGATTCCCCGTCTCTGATTCCCCGCCTCAGATTCCCTGCCTCAGATTCCCTGCCTCAGATTCCCTTCATCTGATTCCCTTCATCTGATTCCCTGCCTCTTATACCCCGCCTCTGATTCCCCGCCTCTGATTCCCCGCCTCTGATTCCCCGCCTCTGATTCCCCGCCTCTGATTCCCCGCCTCTGATTCCACGCCTCAGATTCCCCGTCTCTGATTCCCCGCCTCAGATTCCCTGCCTCAGATTCCCTGCCTCAGATTCCCTTCATCTGATTCCCTTCATCTGATTCCCTGCCTCTTATACCCCGCCTCTGATTCCCCGCCTCTGATTCCCCGCCTCTGATTGCCCGCCTCTGATTCCCCGCCTCTGATTCCCCGCCTCTGATTCCCTTCATCTGATTCCCTTCATCTGATTCCCTGCCTCTTATTCCCCGCCTCTGATTCCCCGCCTCTGATTCCCAGCCTCAGATTCCCCGCCTCAGATTCCCCACATCAGATTCCCTGCCTCAGATTCCCTGCCTCAGATTCCCTGCCTCAGATTCCCTTCATCTGATTCCCTTCATCTGATTCCCTGCCTCTTATTCCCTGCCTCTTATTCCCTGCCTCTTATTCCCCGCCTCTGATTCCCCGCCTCTAATTCCACGCCTCTGATTCCCCGCCTCTGATTCCCCACCTCTGATTCCCCACCTCAGATTCCCTGCTTCAGAATCCCTGCCTCAGATTCCCCGCCTCAGATTCCCTGCCTCAGAATCCCTGCCTCAGATTCCCTGCCTCTGATTCCCCGCCTCTGATTCCCCGCCTCAGATTCCCTGCCTCAGATTCCCCGCCTCAGATTCCCCGCCTCAGATTCCCTGCCTCAGATTCCCTGCCTCAGATTCTCTGCCTCAGATTCCCTTCATCTGATTCCCTGCCTCTTATTCCCCGCCTCTGATTCCCTGCCTCTGATTCCCCGCCTCTGATTCCCCGCCTCTGATTCCCCGCCTCTGATTCCCTGCCTCTGATTCCCCGCCTCTGATTCCCCGCCTCAGATTCCATGCCTCGGATTCGCTGCCTCTGATTCCCCGCCTCAGATACCCCGCCTCAGATTCCCTGCCTCAGATTCCCTGCCTCTGATTCCCAGCATCTGATTCTCCGCCTCTGATTCCCCGCCTCAGATTCCCCGCCTCTGATTCCCCGCCTCTGATTCCCCGCCTTTGATTCCCCGCCTCTGATTCCCTTCATCTGATTCCCTTCATCTGCTTCCCTGCCTCTGATTCCCCACCTCTGATTTCCCGTCTCTGATTCCTTGTCTCTGATTCCCCGCCTCAGATTCCCTGCCTCAGATTCCCTGCCTCAGATTCCCTGCCTCTGATTCCCCACATCTGATACTCCGCCTCTAATTCCCCGCCTCTAATTCCCTGCCTCTGATTCGCCGCCTCTGATTCCCCACCTCTGATTCCCCGCCTCTGATTCCCCGCCTCAGATTCCCCGCCTCAAATTCCCCGCCTCAGATTCCCTGCCTCAGATTCTCTTCATCTGATTCCCTTCATCTGAATCCCCGCCTCAGATTCCCCGCCTCAGATTCCCGGCCTCAGATTCCCAGCCTCAGATTCCCTGCCTCAGATTCCCTTCATCTGATTCCCTTCATCTGATTCCCTGCCTCTTATTCCCCGCCTCTGATTCCCTGCCTCTGATTCCGCGCCTCTGATTCCCCGCCTCTGATTCCCCGCGTCTGATTCCGCGCCTCTGACTACCCGCCTCAGATTCCCCGGCTCTGATTACCTGCCTCAGATTCCCTTCCTCAGATTCCCCGCCTCTGATTCCCCGCCTCTGATTCCCTGCCTCTGATTCCCCGCCTCTGATTCCCCGCCTCTGATCCCCAGCCTTTGATTCCCAGCCTTTGATTCCCCGCCTCTGATTCCCCGCCTCTGATATCCCGCCTCTGATTCCCCGCCTCCCGTTCCACGCAACTTTCCCGGCCTCCGTTTCTCCACATCTCTTTCCCCGCATCTGATTCCACGCCTCTGATTCCCTGCCTCTGATTCCCTGCCTCTGATTCCCCGCATGAGATACCCCGCCTCTGATTCCCCGCCTCTGATTCCCCGCCTCTGATTCCCCGCCTCTGATTCCCCGCCTCTGATTCCCCGCCTCAGATTCCCCGGCTCTGATTCCCCGCCTCAGATTCCCTGCCTCAGATTCACTGCCTCAGATTCCCTTCATCTGATTCCCTTCATCTGATTCCCTTCTCTTATTCCCCGCCTCTGACTCCCCGCCTCTGATTCCCCTCCTCTGATTCCCCGCCTCTGATTCCCCGCCTCTGATTCCCCGCCTCTGATTCCCCGCCTCTGATTCCTTGTCTCTGATTCCCCGCCTCAGACTCCCTGCCTCAGATTCCCTGCCTCAGATTCCCTGCCTCTGATTCCCCACATCTGATACTCCGCCTCTAATTCCCCGCCTCTAATTCCCTGCCTCTGATTCCCCGCCTCTGATTCCCCACCTCTGATTCCCCGCCTCTGATTCCCCGCCTCAGATTCCCCGCCTCAAATTCCCCGCCTCAGATTCCCTGCCTCAGATTCTCTTCATCTGATTCCCTTCATCTGAATCCCCGCCTCAGATTCCCCGCCTCAGATTCCCGGCCTCAGATTCCCAGCCTCAGATTCCCTGCCTCAGATTCCCTTCATCTGATTCCCTTCATCTCATTCCCTGCCTCTTATTCCCCGCCTCTGATTCCCTGCCTCTGATTCCACGCCTCTGATTCCCCGCCTCTGATTCCCCGCCTCTGATTCCGCGCCTCTGACTACCCGCCTCAGATTCCCCGGCTCTGATTACCTGCCTCAGATTCCCTTCCTCAGATTCCCCGCCTCTGATTCCCTGCCTCTGATTCCCTGCCTCTGATTCCCCGCCTCTGATTCCCCGCCTCTGATCCCCAGCCTTTGATTCCCAGCCTTTGATTCCCCGCCTCTGATTCCCCGCCTCTGATATCCCGCCTCTGATTCCCCGCCTCCCGTTCCACGCAACTTTCCCGGCCTCCGTTTCTCCACATCTCTTTCCCCGCATCTGATTCCATGCCTCTGATTCCCTGCCTCTGATTCCCTGCCTCTGATTCCCCGCAAGTGATACCCCGCCTCTGATTCCCCGCCTCTGATTCCCCGCCTCTGATTCCCCGCCTCTGATTCCCCGCCTCTGATTCCCCGCCTCAGATTCCCCGGCTCTGATTCCCCGCCTCAGATTCCCTGCCTCAGATTCCCTGCCTCAGATTCCCTTCATCTGATTCCCTTCATCTGATTCCCTTCTCTTATTCCCCGCCTCTGACTCCCCGCCTCTGATTCCCCTCCTCTGATTCCCCGCCTCTGATTCCCCGCCTCTGATTCCCCGCCTCTGATTCCCTGCCTCTGATTCCCCGCCTCTGATTCCCCACCTCTGATTCCCTTCATCTGATTCCCTTCATCTGCTTCCCTGCCTCTGATTCCCCGCCTCTGATTCCCCGCCTCTGATTCCTTGCCTCTGATTCCCCGCCTCAGATTCCCTGCATCAGATTCCCTGCCTCAGATTCCCTGCCTCTGATTCCCCGCATCTGATACTCCGCCTCTAATTCCCCGCCTCAGATTCCCCGCCTCAGATTCCCCACCTCAGATTCCCCGCCTCAGATTCCCCGCCTCAGATTCCCTTCATCTGATTCCCTTCATCTGATTCCCTGCCTCTTATTCCCCGCCTCTGATTCCCCGCCTCTGATTCCCCGCCTCTGATTCCCAGCCTCTGATTCCGCGCCTCTGATTCCCCACCTCAGATTCCCTGCCTCAGATTCCCTGCCTCAGATTCCCCACCTCAGATTCCCTGCCTCAGAATCCCTGCCTCAGATTCCCTGCGTCTGATTCCCCGCCTCTGATTCCCCGCCTCAGATTCCCTTCCTCAGAATCCCTGCCTCAGATTCCCTGCCTCTGATTCCCCGCCTCTGATTCCCCGCCTCAGATTCCCTGCCTCAGATTCCCTGCCTCAGATTCCCTTCATCTGATTCCCTTCATCTGATTCCCTGCCTCTTCTTCCCCACCTCTGATTCCCCGCCTCTGATTCCCCGCCTCTGATTCCCCGCCTCTGATTCCCAGCCTCTGATTCCCCGCCTCAGATTCCCCGGCTCTGATTCCCCGCCTCAGATTCCCTGCCTCAGATTCCCTGCCTCAGATTCCCTTCATCTGATTCCCTTCATCCGAATCCGTGCCTCTTATTCCCCGCCTCTGATTCCCCGCCTCTGATTCCCCGCCTCTAGTTCCCAGCCTCTGATTCCCCACCTCTGATTCCCCACCTCTGATTCCCCGCCTCTGATTCCCCGCCTCAGATTCCCCGCCTCAAATTCCCCGCCTCAGATTCCCTGCCTCAGATTCTCTTCATCTGATTCCCTTCATCTGATTCCCTGCCTCTAATTCCCCTCCTCTGATTCCCTGCCTCTGATTCCCCACCTCTGATTCCCTGCCTCTGATTCCCAGCCTCTGATTCCCAGCCTCTGATTCCCCGCCTCTGAATCCCCGCCTCAGATTCCCTGCCTCAGATTCACCGCCTCAGATTCCGTGCCTCAGAATCCCTGCCTCAGATTCCATGCCTCTGATTCCCCGCCTCTGATTCCCCGCCTCAGATTCCCCGCCTCAGATTCCCCGCCTCAGATTCCCTGCCTCAGATTCCCTGCCTCAGATTCCCTTCATCTGATTCCCTTCATCTGATTCCCTGCCTCTTCTTCCCCGCCTCTGATTCCCTGCCTCTGATTCCCCGCCTCTGATTCCCCGCCTCTGATTCCCCGCCTCAGATTACCCGCCTCAGATTCCCTGCCTCAGATTCCCTGCCTCAGATTCCCTGCCTCAGATTCCCTGCCTCAGATTCCCTTCATCTGATTCCCTTCATCTGATTCCCTGCCTCTAATTCCCCTCCTCTGATTCCCCGCCTCTGATTCCCCGCCTCTGATTCCCTGCCTCTGATTCCCTGCCTCTGATTCCCCGCATCTGATTCCCCGCCTCAGATTCCCTGCCTCAGATTCCCCGCCTCAGATTCCCCGCCTCAGATACCCCGCCTCAGATTCCCTGCCTCAGATTCCCCACCTCTGATTCCCTGCCTCAGATTCCCTGCCTCAGATTCCCTGCTTCAGATTCCCTGCCTCAGATTCCCTGCCTCAGATTCCCTGCCTCAGATTCCCTTCATCTGATTCCTTTCATCTGATTCCCTGCCTCTGATTCCCCGCCTCTGATTCCCTGCCTCTGATTCCCTGCCTCTGATTCCCCGCCTCTGATTCCCCGCCTCTGATTCCCCGCCTCAGATTCCCCGGCTCTGATTCCCTGCCTCAGGTTCCCTGCCTCAGGTTCCCTGCCTCTGATTCCCCGCCACTGATTCCCCGCCTCTGATTCCCCGCCTCTGATTCCCCGCCTCCGATTCCCAGCCTCTGATTCCTTGCATCTGATG
Source organism: Narcine bancroftii (assembly GCF_036971445.1). Lineage (NCBI taxonomy): Eukaryota > Metazoa > Chordata > Chondrichthyes > Torpediniformes > Narcinidae > Narcine > Narcine bancroftii. Next base: position 216,771,244 of record NC_091475.1, read on the forward strand.
CCCCGCCTCTGATATCCCGCCTCTGATTCCCCGCCTCCCTTTCCGCGCAACTTTCCCGGCCTCCGTTTCTCCACATCTCTTTCCCCGCCTCTGATTCCCCGCCTCTTATTCCCTGCAACTGATTCCCCGCCTCTGATTCCCCGCCTCTGATTCCCCGCCTCAGATTCCCTGCCTCAGATTCCCTGCCTCAGATTCCCTGCCTCAGATTCCCTGCCTCAGATTCCCTGCCTCAGATTCCCTTCATCTGATTCCTTTCATCTGATTCCCTGCCTCTGATTCCCCGCCTCTGATTCCCTGCATCTGATTCCCTGCCTCTGATTCCCCACCTCTGATTCCCCGCCTCTGATTCCCTGCCTCTGATTCACCGCCTCTGATTCCCCGCCTCATATTCACCGGCTCAGATTCCCTGCCTCAGATTCCCTGCATCAGATTCCCTGCCTCTGATTCCCCGCATCTGATACCCCACCTCTGATTCCCCGCCTCTGATTCCCTGCCTCTGATTCCCCGCCTCTGATTCCCCGCCTCTTATTCCCCGCCTCAGATTCCCCGGCTCTGATTCCCTGCCTCAGATTCCCTGCCTCAGATTCCCTTCATCTAATTCCCTTCATCTGATTCCCTGCCTCTTATTCCCCGCCTCTGATTCCCCGCCTCTGATTCCCCGCCTCTGATTCCCCGCCTCTGATTCCCCGCCTCTGATTCCCCGCCTCTGATTCCCTTCATCTGATTCCCTTCATCTGATTCCCTGCCTCTTATGCCCCGCCTCTGATTCCCCACCTCAGATTCCCCGCCTCTGATTCCCCGCCTCGGATTTCCTGCCTCTGATTCCCCGCCTCAGATTCCCTGCCTTAGATTCCCTGCCTCAGATTCCCTTCCTCTGATTCCCCGCATCTGATTCTCCGCCTCTGATTCCCCGGCTCAGATTCCACACCTCAGATTCCCCGCCTTAGATTCCATGCCTCAGATTCCCTGCCTCAGATTCCATTCATCTGATTCCCTTCATCTGATTCCCTGCCTCTGATTCCCCGCCTGTGATTCCCAGCCTCTGATTCCCCGCCTCTGATTCCCCACCTCAGATTCCCTGCCTCAGATTCCCTGCCTCAGATTCCCTGCTTCAGATTCACTGCCTCAGATTCCCTGCCTCAGATTCCCTGCCTCAGATTCCCTTCATCTGATTCCTTTCATCTGATTCCCTGCCTCTGATTCCCCGCCTCTGATTCCCTGCCTCTGATTCCCCGCCTCAGATTCCCCGCCTCTGATTCCCTGCCTCAGGTTCCCTGCCTCAGGTTCCCTGCCTCTGATTCCCCGCCACTGATTCCCCGCCTCTGATTCCCCGCCTCTGATTCCCCGCCTCTGATTCCCAGCCTCTGATTCCCCGCATCTGATGCCCCGCTTCTGATATCCCGCCTCTGATTCCCCGCCTCCCTTTCCGCGCAACTTTCCCGGCCTCCGTTTCTCCACATCTCTTTCCCCGCCTCTGATTCCCCGCCTCTTATTCCCTGCAACTGATTCCCCGCCTCTGATTCCCCGCCTCTGATTCCCCACCTCTGTCTCTATGCCTCTTTTTTGCCTCCGCTCTTTCCCCTCCACTCTTTACGCGCCTCTTTTTCCGTCCCTCAATTTCAACAACTCTGTTTGATCTGTTCTGTGTACATCATTTTCAACACACAAGTCCCAACCACTATGTTTCACCCATCTCTTTCCCTGCCTCTATATATCCACCTATGTTTACCCGCCTCTGATTCCCCACCTCTGATTCCCCCCCTCTGATTCCCCGCCTCTGATTCCCCGCCTCTGATTCCCCGCCTCTGATACCCCGCCTCAGATTCCCTGCCTCAGATTCCCTGCCTCAGATTCCCTGCCTCAGATTCCCTGCCTCAGATTCCCTGCCTCTGATTCCCCGCCTCAGATTCCCTGCCTCAGATTCCCTGCCTCTGATTCCCCGCCTCTGATTCCCCGCCTCTGATTCCCCGCCTCTGATTCCCCGCCTCAGATTCCCCGGCTCTGATTCCCTGCCTCAGGTTCCCTGCCTCAGGTTCCCTGCCTCTGATTCCCCGCCACTGATTCCCCGCCTCTGATTCCCCGCCTCTGATTCCCCGCCTCTGTTTCCCAGCCTCTGATTCCCTGCATCTGATGCCCTGCCTCTGATATCCCGCCTCTGATTCCCCGCCTCCATTTCCGCAGAACTTTCCCGGCCTCCGTTTCTCCACATCTCTTTCCCCGCCTCTGATTCCCCGCCTCTTATTCCCTGCAACTGATTCCCCACCTCTGATTCCCCGCCTCTGATTCCCCACCTCTGTCTCTATGCCTCTTTTTTGCCTCCGCTCTTTCCCCTCCACTCTTTACGCGCCTCTTTTTCCGTCCCTCAATTTCAACAACTCTGTTTGATCTGTTCTGTGTACATCATTTTCAACACACAAGTCCCAACCACTATGTTTCACCCATCTCTTTACCCGCCTCTATATATCCACCTATGTTTACCCGCCTCCGATTCCCCACCTCTGATTCCCCCCCTCTGATTCCCCGCCTCTGATTCCCCGCCTCTGATTCCCCGCCTCTGATTCCCCGCCTCAGATTCCCTGCCTCAGATTCCCTGCCTCAGATTCCCTGCCTCAGATTCCCCGCCTAAGATTGCCTGCCTCTGATTCCCCGCCTCAGATTCCCTGCCTCAGATTCCCTCCCTCTGATTCCCCGCCTCTGACTCCCCGCCTCTGATTTCCCGCCTCTGATTTCCCGCCTCAGATTCCCCGCCTCAGATTCCCCGCCTCAGATTCCCTGCCTCAGATTCCCCGCATCTGATACTCCGCCTCTAATTCCCCGCCTCAGATTCCCCGCCTCAGATTCCCCACCTCAGATTCCCCGCCTCAGATTCCCCGCCTCAGATTCCCTTCATCTGATTCCCTTCATCTGATTCCCTGCCTCTTATTCCCCGCCTCTGATTCCCCGCCTCTGATTCCCCGCCTCTGATTCCTTGTCTCTGATTCCCCGCCTCAGATTCCCTGCCTCAGATTCCCTGCTTCAGATTCCCTGCCTCTGATTCCCCACATCTGATACTCCGCCTCTAATTCCCCGCCTCTAATTCCCTGCCTCTGATTCCCCGCCTCTGATTCCCCACCTCTGATTCCCCGCCTCTGATTCCCCGCCTCAGATTCCCCGCCTCAAATTCCCCGCCTCAAATTCCCCGCCTCAGGTTCCCTGCCTCTGATTCCCCGCCACTGATTCCCCGCCTCTGATTCCCCGCCTCTGATTCCCCGCCTCCGATTCCCAGCCTCTGATTCCTTGCATCTGATGCCCCGCCTCTGATATCCCGCCTCTGATTCCCCGCCTCCCTTTCCGCGCAACTTTCCCGGCCTCCGTTTCTCCACATCTCTTTCCCCGCCTCTGATTCCCCGCCTCTTATTCCCTGCAACTGATTCCCCGCCTCTGATTCCCCGCCTCTGATTCCCCGCCTCAGATTCCCTGCCTCAGATTCCCTGCCTCAGATTCCCTGCCTCAGATTCCCTGCCTCAGATTCCCTGCCTCAGATTCCCTTCATCTGATTCCTTTCATCTGATTCCCTGCCTCTGATTCCCCGCCTCTGATTCCCTGCATCTGATTCCCTGCCTCTGATTCCCCACCTCTGATTCCCCGCCTCTGATTCCCTGCCTCTGATTCACCGCCTCTGATTCCCCGCCTCATATTCACCGGCTCAGATTCCCTGCCTCAGATTCCCTGCATCAGATTCCCTGCCTCTGATTCCCCGCATCTGATACCCCACCTCTGATTCCCCGCCTCTGATTCCCTGCCTCTGATTCCCCGCCTCTGATTCCCCGCCTCTTATTCCCCGCCTCAGATTCCCCGGCTCTGATTCCCTGCCTCAGATTCCCTGCCTCAGATTCCCTTCATCTAATTCCCTTCATCTGATTCCCTGCCTCTTATTCCCCGCCTCTGATTCCCCGCCTCTGATTCCCCGCCTCTGATTCCCCGCCTCTGATTCCCCACCTCTGATTCCCCGCCTCTGATTCCCTTCATCTGATTCCCTTCATCTGATTCCCTTCATCTGATTCCCTGCCTCTTATGCCCCGCCTCTGATTCCCCACCTCAGATTCCCCGCCTCTGATTCCCCGCCTCGGATTTCCTGCCTCTGATTCCCCGCCTCAGATTCCCTGCCTTAGATTCCCTGCCTCAGATTCCCTTCCTCTGATTCCCCGCATCTGATTCTCCGCCTCTGATTCCCCGGCTCAGATTCCACACCTCAGATTCCCCGCCTTAGATTCCATGCCTCAGATTCCCTGCCTCAGATTCCATTCATCTGATTCCCTTCATCTGATTCCCTGCCTCTGATTCCCCGCCTGTGATTCCCAGCCTCTGATTCCCCGCCTCTGATTCCCCACCTCAGATTCCCTGCCTCAGATTCCCTGCCTCAGATTCCCTGCTTCAGATTCACTGCCTCAGATTCCCTGCCTCAGATTCCCTGCCTCAGATTCCCTTCATCTGATTCCTTTCATCTGATTCCCTGCCTCTGATTCCCCGCCTCTGATTCCCTGCCTCTGATTCCCCGCCTCAGATTCCCCGCCTCTGATTCCCTGCCTCAGGTTCCCTGCCTCAGGTTCCCTGCCTCTGATTCCCCGCCACTGATTCCCCGCCTCTGATTCCCCGCCTCTGATTCCCCGCCTCTGATTCCCAGCCTCTGATTCCCCGCATCTGATGCCCCGCTTCTGATATCCCGCCTCTGATTCCCCGCCTCCCTTTCCGCGCAACTTTCCCGGCCTCCGTTTCTCCACATCTCTTTCCCCGCCTCTGATTCCCCGCCTCTTATTCCCTGCAACTGATTCCCCGCCTCTGATTCCCCGCCTCTGATTCCCCACCTCTGTCTCTATGCCTCTTTTTTGCCTCCGCTCTTTCCCCTCCACTCTTTACGCGCCTCTTTTTCCGTCCCTCAATTTCAACAACTCTGTTTGATCTGTTCTGTGTACATCATTTTCAACACACAAGTCCCAACCACTATGTTTCACCCATCTCTTTCCCTGCCTCTATATATCCACCTATGTTTACCCGCCTCTGATTCCCCACCTCTGATTCCCCCCCTCTGATTCCCCGCCTCTGATTCCCCGCCTCTGATTCCCCGCCTCTGATACCCCGCCTCAGATTCCCTGCCTCAGATTCCCTGCCTCAGATTCCCTGCCTCAGATTCCCTGCCTCAGATTCCCTGCCTCTGATTCCCCGCCTCAGATTCCCTGCCTCAGATTCCCTGCCTCTGATTCCCCGCCTCTGATTCCCCGCCTCTGATTCCCCGCCTCTGATTCCCCGCCTCAGATTCCCCGGCTCTGATTCCCTGCCTCAGGTTCCCTGCCTCAGGTTCCCTGCCTCTGATTCCCCGCCACTGATTCCCCGCCTCTGATTCCCCGCCTCTGATTCCCCGCCTCTGTTTCCCAGCCTCTGATTCCCTGCATCTGATGCCCTGCCTCTGATATCCCGCCTCTGATTCCCCGCCTCCATTTCCGCAGAACTTTCCCGGCCTCCGTTTCTCCACATCTCTTTCCCCGCCTCTGATTCCCCGCCTCTTATTCCCTGCAACTGATTCCCCACCTCTGATTCCCCGCCTCTGATTCCCCACCTCTGTCTCTATGCCTCTTTTTTGCCTCCGCTCTTTCCCCTCCACTCTTTACGCGCCTCTTTTTCCGTCCCTCAATTTCAACAACTCTGTTTGATCTGTTCTGTGTACATCATTTTCAACACACAAGTCCCAACCACTATGTTTCACCCATCTCTTTACCCGCCTCTATATATCCACCTATGTTTACCCGCCTCCGATTCCCCACCTCTGATTCCCCCCCTCTGATTCCCCGCCTCTGATTCCCCGCCTCTGATTCCCCGCCTCTGATTCCCCGCCTCAGATTCCCTGCCTCAGATTCCCTGCCTCAGATTCCCTGCCTCAGATTCCCCGCCTAAGATTGCCTGCCTCTGATTCCCCGCCTCAGATTCCCTGCCTCAGATTCCCTCCCTCTGATTCCCCGCCTCTGACTCCCCGCCTCTGATTTCCCGCCTCTGATTTCCCGCCTCAGATTCCCCGCCTCAGATTCCCCGCCTCAGATTCCCTGCCTCAGATTCCCCGCATCTGATACTCCGCCTCTAATTCCCCGCCTCAGATTCCCCGCCTCAGATTCCCCACCTCAGATTCCCCGCCTCAGATTCCCCGCCTCAGATTCCCCGCCTCAGATTCCCTTCATCTGATTCCCTTCATCTGATTCCCTGCCTCTTATTCCCCGCCTCTGATTCCCCGCCTCTGATTCCCCGCCTCTGATTCCTTGTCTCTGATTCCCCGCCTCAGATTCCCTGCCTCAGATTCCCTGCTTCAGATTCCCTGCCTCTGATTCCCCACATCTGATACTCCGCCTCTAATTCCCCGCCTCTAATTCCCTGCCTCTGATTCCCCGCCTCTGATTCCCCACCTCTGATTCCCCGCCTCTGATTCCCCGCCTCAGATTCCCCGCCTCAAATTCCCCGCCTCAGATTCCCTGCCTCAGATTCTCTTCATCTGATTCCCTTCATCTGAATCCCCGCCTCAGATTCCCCGCCTCAGATTCCCGGCCTCAGATTCCCAGCCTCAGATTCCCTGCCTCAGATTCCCTTCATCTGATTCCCTTCATCTGATTCCCTGCCTCTTATTCCCCGCCTCTGATTCCCTGCCTCTGATTCCACGCCTCTGATTCCCCGCCTCTGATTCCCCGCCTCTGATTCCGCGCCTCTGACTACCCGCCTCAGATTCCCCGGCTCTGATTACCTGCCTCAGATTCCCTTCCTCAGATTCCCCGCCTCTGATTCCCTGCCTCTGATTCCCTGCCTCTGATTCCCCGCCTCTGATTCCCCGCCTCTGATCCCCAGCCTTTGATTCCCAGCCTTTGATTCCCCGCCTCTGATTCCCCGCCTCTGATATCCCGCCTCTGATTCCCCGCCTCCCGTTCCACGCAACTTTCCCGGCCTCCGTTTCTCCACATCTCTTTCCCCGTATCTGATTCCATGCCTCTGATTCCCTGCCTCTGATTCCCTGCCTCTGATTCCCCGCAAGTGATACCCCGCCTCTGATTCCCCGCCTCTGATTCCCCGCCTCTGATTCCCCGCCTCTGATTCCCCGCCTCTGATTCCCCGCCTCAGATTCCCCGGCTCTGATTCCCCGCCTCAGATTCCCTGCCTCAGATTCCCTGCCTCAGATTCCCTTCATCTGATTCCCTTCATCTGATTCCCTTCTCTTATTCCCCGCCTCTGACTCCCCGCCTCTGATTCCCCTCCTCTGATTCCCCGCCTCTGATTCCCCGCCTCTGATTCCCCGCCTCTGATTCCCTGCCTCTGATTCCCCGCCTCTGATTCCCCACCTCTGATTCCCTTCATCTGATTCCCTTCATCTGCTTCCCTGCCTCTGATTCCCCGCCTCTGATTCCCCGCCTCTGATTCCTTGCCTCTGATTCCCCGCCTCAGATTCCCTGCCTCAGATTCCCTGCCTCAGATTCCCTGCCTCTGATTCCCCGCATCTGATACTCCGCCTCTAATTCCCCGCCTCAGATTCCCCGCCTCAGATTCCCCACCTCAGATTCCCCGCCTCAGATTCCCCGCCTCAGATTCCCTCCGTCTGATTCCCTTCATCTGATTCCCTGCCTCTTATTCCCCGCCTCTGATTCCCCGCCTCTGATTCCCCGCCTCTGATTCCCAGCCTCTGATTCCGCGCCTCTGATTCCCCACCTCAGATTCCCTGCCTCAGATTCCCTGCCTCAGATTCCCCACCTCAGATTCCCTGCCTCAGAATCCCTGCCTCAGATTCCCTGCGTCTGATTCCCCGCCTCTGATTCCCCGCCTCAGATTCCCTTCCTCAGAATCCCTGCCTCAGATTCCCTGACTCTGATTCCCCGCCTCTGATTCCCCGCCTCAGATTCCCTGCCTCAGATTCCCTGCCTCAGATTCCCTTCATCTGATTCCCTTCATCTGATTCCCTGCCTCTTCTTCCCCACCTCTGATTCCCCGCCTCTGATTCCCCGCCTCTGATTCCCCGCCTCTGATTCCCAGCCTCTGATTCCCCGCCTCAGATTCCCCGGCTCTGATTCCCCGCCTCAGATTCCCTGCCTCAGATTCCCTGCCTCAGATTCCCTTCATCTGATTCCCTTCATCCGAATCCGTGCCTCTTATTCCCCGCCTCTGATTCCCCGCCTCTGATTCCCCGCCTCTAATTCCCAGCCTCTGATTCCCCGCCTCTGATTCCCCACCTCTGATTCCCCGCCTCTGATTCCCCGCCTCAGATTCCCCGCCTCAAATTCCCCGCCTCAGATTCCCTGCCTCAGATTCTCTTCATCTGATTCCCTTCATCTGATTCCCTGCCTCTAATTCCCCTCCTCTGATTCCCCGCCTCTGATTCCCCACCTCTGATTCCCTGCCTCTGATTCCCAGCCTCTGATTCCCAGCCTCTGATTCCCCGCCTCTGAATCCCCGCCTCAGATTCCCTGCCTCAGATTCACCGCCTCAGATTCCGTGCCTCAGAATCCCTGCCTCAGATTCCATGCCTCTGATTCCCCGCCTCTGATTCCCCGCCTCAGATTCCCCGCCTCAGATTCCCCGCCTCAGATTCCCTGCCTCAGATTCCCTGCCTCAGATTCCCTTCATCTGATTCCCTTCATCTGATTCCCTGCCTCTTCTTCCCCGCCTCTGATTCCCTGCCTCTGATTCCCCGCCTCTGATTCCCCGCCTCTGATTCCCCGCCTCAGATTACCCGCCTCAGATTCCCTGCCTCAGATTCCCTGCCTCAGATTCCCTGCCTCAGATTCCCTGCCTCAGATTCCCTTCATCTGATTCCCTTCATCTGATTCCCTGCCTCTAATTCCCCTCCTCTGATTCCCCGCCTCTGATTCCCCGCCTCTGATTCCCTGCCTCTGATTCCCTGCCTCTGATTCCCCGCATCTGATTCCCCGCCTCAGATTTCCTGCCTCAGATTCCCCGCCTCAGATTCCCCGCCTCAGATACCCCGCCTCAGATTCCCTGCCTCAGATTCCCCACCTCTGATTCCCTGCCTCAGATTCCCTGCCTCAGATTCCCTGCTTCAGATTCCCTGCCTCAGATTCCCTGCCTCAGATTACCTGCCTCAGATTCCCTTCATCTGATTCCTTTCATCTGATTCCCTGCCTCTGATTCCCCGCCTCTGATTCCCTGCCTCTGATTCCCTGCCTCTGATTCCCCGCCTCTGATTCCCCGCCTCTGATTCCCCGCCTCAGATTCCCCGGCTCCGATTCCCTGCCTCAGGTTCCCTGCCTCAGGTTCCCTGCCTCTGATTCCCCGCCACTGATTCCCCGCCTCTGATTCCCCGCCTCTGATTCCCCGCCTCTGATTCCCAGCCTCTGATTCCTTGCATCTGATGCCCCGCCTCTGATATCCCGCCTCTGATTCCCCGCCTCCCTTTCCGCGCAACTTTCCCGGCCTCCGTTTCTCCACATCTCTTTCCCCGCCTCTGATTCCCCGCCTCTTATTCCCTGCAACTGATTCCCCGCCTCTGATTCCCCGCCTCTGATTCCCCGCCTCAGATTCCCTGCCTCAGATTCCCTGCCTCAGATTCCCTGCCTCAGATTCCCTGCCTCAGATTCCCTGCCTCAGATTCCCTTCATCTGATTCCTTTCATCTGATTCCCTGCCTCTGATTCCCCGCCTCTGATTCCCTGCATCTGATTCCCTGCCTCTGATTCCCCACCTCTGATTCCCCGCCTCTGATTCCCTGCCTCTGATTCACCGCCTCTGATTCCCCGCCTCATATTCACCGGCTCTGATTCCCTGCCTCAGATTCCCTGCATCAGATTCCCTGCCTCTGATTCCCCGCATCTGATACCCCACCTCTGATTCCCCGCCTCTGATTCCCTGCCTCTGATTCCCCGCCTCTGATTCCCCGCCTCTTATTCCCCGCCTCAGATTCCCCGGCTCTGATTCCCTGCCTCAGATTCCCTGCCTCAGATTCCCTTCATCTAATTCCCTTCATCTGATTCCCTGCCTCTTATTCCCCGCATCTGATACCCCGCCTCTGATTCCCCGCCTCTGATTCCCCGCCTCTGATTCCCCACCTCTGATTCCCCGCCTCTGATTCCCTTCATCTGATTCCCTTCATCTGATTCCCTTCATCTGATTCCCTGCCTCTTATGCCCCGCCTCTGATTCCCCACCTCAGATTCCCCGCCTCTGATTCCCCGCCTCGGATTTCCTGCCTCTGATTCCCCGCCTCAGATTCCCTGCCTTAGATTCCCTGCCTCAGATTCCCTTCCTCTGATTCCCCGCATCTGATTCTCCGCCTCTGATTCCCCGGCTCAGATTCCACACCTCAGATTCCCCGCCTTAGATTCCATGCCTCAGATTCCCTGCCTCAGATTCCATTCATCTGATTCCCTTCATCTGATTCCCTGCCTCTGATTCCCCGCCTGTGATTCCCAGCCTCTGATTCCCCGCCTCTGATTCCCCACCTCAGATTCCCTGCCTCAGATTCCCTGCCTCAGATTCCCTGCTTCAGATTCACTGCCTCAGATTCCCTGCCTCAGATTCCCTGCCTCAGATTCCCTTCATCTGATTCCTTTCATCTGATTCCCTGCCTCTGATTCCCCGCCTCTGATTCCCTGCCTCTGATTCCCCGCCTCAGATTCCCCGCCTCTGATTCCCTGCCTCAGGTTCCCTGCCTCAGGTTCCCTGCCTCTGATTCCCCGCCACTGATTCCCCGCCTCTGATTCCCCGCCTCTGATTCCCCGCCTCTGATTCCCAGCCTCTGATTCCCCGCATCTGATGCCCCGCTTCTGATATCCCGCCTCTGATTCCCCGCCTCCCTTTCCGCGCAACTTTCCCGGCCTCCGTTTCTCCACATCTCTTTCCCCGCCTCTGATTCCCCGCCTCTTATTCCCTGCAACTGATTCCCCGCCTCTGATTCCCCGCCTCTGATTCCCCACCTCTGTCTCTATGCCTCTTTTTTGCCTCCGCTCTTTCCCCTCCACTCTTTACGCGCCTCTTTTTCCGTCCCTCAATTTCAACAACTCTGTTTGATCTGTTCTGTGTACATCATTTTCAACACACAAGTCCCAACCACTATGTTTCACCCATCTCTTTCCCCGCCTCTATATATCCACCTATGTTTACCCGCCTCTGATTCCCCACCTCTGATTCCCCCCCTATGATTCCCCGCCTCTGATTCCCTGCCTCTGATTCCCCGCCTCTGATTCCCCGCCTCAGATTCCCTGCCTCAGATTCCCTGCCTCAGATTCCCTGCCTCAGATTCCCTGCCTCAGATTCCCTGCCTCTGATTCCCCGCCTCAGATTCCCTACCTCAGATTCCCTGCCTCTGATTCCCCGCCTCTGATTCCCCGCCTCTGATTCCCCGCCTCTGATTCCCCGCCTCAGATTCCCCGGCTCTGATTCCCTGCCTCAGGTTCCCTGCCTCAGGTTCCCTGCCTCTGATTCCCCGCCACTGATTCCCCGCCTCTGATTCCCCGCCTCTGATTCCCCGCCTCTGTTTCCCAGCCTCTGATTCCCTGCATCTGATGCCCCGCCTCTGATATCCCGCCTCTGATTCCCCGCCTCCATTTCCGCAGAACTTTCCCGGCCTCCGTTTCTCCACATCTCTTTCCCCGCCTCTGATTCCCCGCCTCTTATTCCCTGCAACTGATTCCCCACCTCTGATTCCCCGCCTCTGATTCCCCACCTCTGTCTCTATGCCTCTTTTTTGCCTCCGCTCTTTCCCCTCCACTCTTTACGCGCCTCTTTTTCCGTCCCTCAATTTCAACAACTCTGTTTGATCTGTTCTGTGTACATCATTTTCAACACACAAGTCCCAACCACTATGTTTCACCCATCTCTTTACCCGCCTCTATATATCCACCTATGTTTACCCGCCTCCGATTCCCCACCTCTGATTCCCCCCCTCTGATTCCCCGCCTCTGATTCCCCGCCTCTGATTCCCCGCCTCAGATTCCCTGCCTCAGATTCCCTGCCTCAGATTCCCCGCCTAAGATTGCCTGCCTCTGATTCCCCGCCTCAGATTCCCTGCCTCAGATTCCCTCCCTCTGATTCCCCGCCTCTGACTCCCCGCCTCTGATTTCCCGCCTCAGATTCCCCGCCTCAGATTCCCCGCCTCAGATTCCCTGCCTCAGATTCCGTGCCTCAGATTCCCTTCATCTGATTCCCTTCATCTGATTCCCTTCATCTGATTCCCTTCATCTGATTCCCTGCCTCTTATTCCCCGCCTCTTATTCCCCGCCTCTGATTACCCGCCTCTGATTCCCCGCCTCTGATTCCCCGCCTCTGATTCCCCGCCTCTGATTCCCCGCCTCAGATTCCCTGCCTCAGATTCCCTGCCTCGTATTCCCCGCATCTGATACCCCGCCTCTGATTCCCCGCCTCTGATTCCCCGCCTCAGATTCCCCGGCTCTGATTCCCTGCCTCAGATTCCCTGCCTCAGATTCCCTGCCTCAGATTCCCTGCCTCAGATTCCCTTCATCTAATTCCCTTCATCTGATACCCTGCCTCTGATTCCCCGCCTCTGATTCCCCGCCTCTGATTCCCCGCCTCTGATTCCCCGCCTCAGATTCCCTGCCTCAGATTCCCTGCCTCTGATTCCCTGCCTCAGATTCCGTGCCTCAGATTCCCTTCATCTGATTCCTTTCATCTGATTCCCTGCCTCTGATTCCCCGCCTCTGATTCCCTGCATCTGATTCCCTGCCTCTGATTCCCCACCTCTGATTCCCCGCCTCTGATACCCTGCCTCTGATTCCCCGCCTCTGATTCCCCGCCTCATATTCACCGGCTCTGATTCCCTGCCTCAGATTCCCTGCATCAGATTCCCTGCCTCTGATTCCCCGCATCTGATACCCCACCTCTGATTCCCCGCCTCTGATTCCCTGCCTCTGATTCCCCGCCTCTGATTCCCCGCCTCTTATTCCCCGCCTCAGATTCCCCGGCTCTGATTCCCTGCCTCAGATTCCCTGCCTCAGATTCCCTGCCTCAGATTCCCTTCATCTAATTCCCTTCATCTGATTCCCTGCCTCTTATTCCCCGCCTCTGATTCCCCGCCTCTGATTCCCCGCCTCTGATTCCCCACCTCTGATTCTCCGCCTCTGATTCCCTTCATCTGATTCCCTTCATCTGATTCCCTTCATCTGATTCCCTGCCTCTTATGCCCCGCCTCTGATTCCCCACCTCAGATTCCCCGCCTCTGATTCCCCGCCTCGGATTCCCTGCCTCTGATTCCCCGCCTCAGATTCCCTGCCTTAGATTCCCTGCCTCAGATTCCCTTCCTCTGATTCCCCGCATCTGATTCTCCGCCTCTGATTCCCCGGCTCAGATTCCACACCTCAGATTCCCCGCCTTAGATTCCATGCCTCAGATTCCCTGCCTCAGATTCCATTCATCTGATTCCCTTCATCTGATTCCCTGCCTCTGATTCCCCGCCTGTGATTCCCAGCCTCTGATTCCCCGCCTCTGATTCCCCACCTCAGATTCCCTGCCTCAGATTCCCCGCCTCAGATTCCCCGCCTCAATTTCCCTGCCTCAGATTCCCTCCCTCAGATTCCCTGCCTCAGATTCCCTGCCTCTGATGCCCCGCCTCAGATTCCCCGCCTCAAATTCCCTGCCTCAGATTCCCTGTCTCTGATTCCCCACGTCTGATTCCCCGCCTCAGATTCCCCGCCTCAGATTCCCCGCCTCTGATTCCCCGCCTCTGATTCCCCGCCTCTGATTCCCCGCCTCAGATTCCCCGCCTCTGATTCCCCGCCTCAGATTCCCCGCCTCTGATTCCCTGCCTCATATTCCCAGCCTCTGATTCCCTGCCTCTGATTCCCCGCCTCTGATTCCCCGCCTCTGATTCCCCGCCTCTGATTCCGCGCCTCTGATTCCCCGCCTCAGATTCCCCGGCTCTGATTACCTGCCTCAGATTCCCTTCATCTGATTCCCTTCATCTGATTCCCCGCCTCTTATTCCCCGCCTCAGATTCCCCGCCTCAGATACCCCGCCTCAGATACCCCGCCTCAGATTCCCCGCCTCAGATTCACTGCCTCAGGTTCCCTGCCTCAGATTCCCTGCCTCAGATTCCCTGCCTCAGATTCCCTTCATCTGATTCCCTTCATCTGATTCCCTGCCTCTGATTCCCCGCCTCTGATTCCCGGCCTCTGATTCCCTGCCTCTGATTCCCCACCTCTGATTCCCCGGCTCTGATTCCCCGCCTCTGATTCCCCGCCTCTGATTCCCCGCCTCAGATTCCCTGCCTCAGATTCCCCGCCTCTGATTCCCCGCGTCTGATTCCCCGCCTCTGGTTCCCCGCCTCTGGTTCCCCGCCTCTGGTTCCCCGCCTCAGATTCCCCGCCTCTGATTCCCCGCCTCTGATTTCCAGCCTCTGATTCCCCGCCTCGGATTCCCCGCCTCTTATATCCCGCCTCTGATTCCCCGCCTCCCTTTCCGCGCAACTTTTCCGGCCTCCGTTTCCCCACATCTCTTTCCCCGCCTCTGATTCCACGCCTCTGATTCCCCACCTCTGATTCCCCGCCTCTGATTCCCTGCAACTGATTGCCCGCCTCTGATTCCCCGCCTCTGATTCCCCACCTCTGTCTCTATGCCTCTCTTTCGCCTCTGCTCGTTCCCCTCCACTCTTTACGTGCCTCTCTTCCCCTCCCTCAATTTCAACAACTCTGTATGATCTGTTCTGTGTACCTCATTTTCAACACACAAGTTCCAACCACTATGTTTTACCCATTTCTTTCCACGCCTCTATTTATCCGCCTATGTTTACCCGCCTCTGTTTACCCACCTGTTTCACCGCCTCTGATTCCCCACCTCAGATTCCGCGCCTCAGATTCCCTGCCTCTGATTCCCCGCCTCTGATTCCCCGCCTCTGATTCCCCGCCTCAGATTCGCCGGCTCTGATTCCCTGCCTCTATTCCCTGCCTCTGATTCCCCGCCTCTGATTCCCCGCCTCTGATTCCCCGCCTCTGATTCCCCGCCTCAGATTCCCTGTCTCAGATTCCCCGCCTCTGATTCCCCGCCTCTGATTCCCCACCTCTGATTCCCCGCCTCTAATTCCCCGCCTCTGATTCCCAGCCTCTGATTCCCCTCCTCTGATTCACCGCCTCTGATATCCCGCCTCTGATTCCCCACCTCCCTTTCCGCGCAACTTTCCCGGCCTCCATTTCCCCACATCTCTTTCCCCGCCTCTGATTCCACGCCTCTGATACCCCGCCTCTGATTCCACGCCTCTGATTCCCCACCTCTGATTCCCCGCCTCTGATTCCCTGCAACTGATTGCCCGCCTCTGATTCCCCGCCTCTGATTCCTGACTTCTGTCTCTATGCCCCTCTTTCGCCTCCGCTCTTTACGCGCCTCTCTTTCCCTCCCTCAATTTCAACAACTCTGTTTGATCTGTTCTGTGTACCTCATTTTCAACACACAAGTCCCAACCACTATGTTTCACCCATCTCCTTCCCCGCCTCTATTTATCAACCTATGTTTACCTGCCTCTGATTGCGCACCTCTGATTGCGCACCTCTGATTCCCCGCCTCTGATTCCCCGCCTCTGATTCCCCGCCTCTGATTCCCCGCCTCTGATTGCCCGCCTCTGATTCCGCGCCTCAGATTCCCTTCCTCAGTTTCCCTGCCTTAGATTCCCTGCCTCTGATTCCCCGCCTCAGATTCCCCGCCTCAGATTCCCCGCCTCTGATTCCCTGCCTCAGATTCCCTGCCTCAGATTCCCTTCATCTGATTCCCTTCATCTGATTCCCTTCATCTGATTCCCTTCATCTGATTCCCTGCCTCTTATTCCCCGCCTCTGATTCCCCGCCTCTGATTCCCCGCCTCTGATTCCCCGCCTCTGATTCCCCGCCTCAGATACCCCGCCTCTGATTCGCCACCTCTGATTCCCCGCCTCTGATTCCCCGCCTCTGATTCCCCAGCTCTGATTCCCCACCTCAGATTCCCCGTCTCTGATTCCCTGCCTCAGATTCCCGGCCTCAGATTCCCTGCCTCAGATTCCCTTCATCTGATTCCCTTCATCTGATTCCCTGCCTCTTATACCCCGCCTCTGATTCCCTGCCTCTGATTCCCCGCCTCTGATTCCCCGCCTCTGATTCCCCGCCTCTGATTCCCTTCATCTGATTCCCTTCATCTGATTCCCTGCCTCTTATTCCCCGCCTCTGATTCCCCGTCTCTGATTCCCCGCCTCTGATTCCCCGTCTCTGATTCCCCGCCTCTGATTCCCCGCATCTGATTCTCCGCCTCCGATTCCCCGCCTCAGATTCCCCGCCTCAGATTCCCCGCCTCAGATTCCCCGCCTCACATTCCCTGCCTCAGATTCCCTGCCTCAGATTCCCTTCATCTGATTCCCTACATCTGATTCCCTGCCTCTTATTCCCCGCTTCTGATTCCCGGCTCAGATTCCCCGCATCTGATTCTCCGCCTCTGATTCCCCGCCTCAGATTCCCCACCTCAGATTCCCCGCATCAGATTCCCTGCCTCAGATTCCCTGCCTCAGATTCCCTTCATCTGATTCCCTTCATCTGATTCCCTGCCTCTTATTCCCCGCCTCTGATTCCCTGCCTCTAATTCGCCGCATCTGATTCCCCGCCTCTGATTCCCCGCCTCTGATTCCCCACCTCAGATTCCCTGCCTCAGAATCCCTGCCTCAGATTCCCTGCCTCAGATTCCCTGCCTCAGAATCCCTGCCTCAGATTCCCTGCCTCTGATTCCCCGCCTCTGATTCCCCGCCTCAGATTCCCCACCTCAGTTTCCCCGCCTCAGATTCACTGCCTCAGATTCTCTGCCTCAGATTCCCTTCATCTGATTCCCTGCCTCTTATTCCCCGCCTCTGATTCCCTGCCTCTGATTCCCCGCCTCTGATTCCCCCCCTCTGATTCCCCGCCTCTGTTTCCCAGCCTCTGATTCCCTGCATCTGATGCCCCGCCTCTGATATCCCGCCTCTGATTCCCCGCCTCCATTTCCGCAGAACTTACCCGGCCTCCGTTTCTCCACATCTCTTTCCCCGCCTCTGATTCCCCGCCTCTTATTCCCTGCAACTGATTCCCCACCTCTGATTCCCCGCCTCTGATTCCCCACCTCTGTCTCTATGCCTCTTTTTTGCCTCCGCTCTTTCCCCTCCACTCTTTACGCGCCTCTTTTTCCGTCCCTCAATTTCAACAACTCTGTTTGATCTGTTCTGTGTACATCATTTTCAACACACAAGTCCCAACCACTATGTTTCACCCATCTCTTTACCCGCCTCTATATATCCACCTATGTTTACCCGCCTCCGATTCCCCACCTCTGATTCCCCCCCTCTGATTCCCCGCCTCTGATTCCCCGCCTCTGATTCCCCGCCTCTGATTCCCCGCCTCAGATTCCCTGCCTCAGATTCCCTGCCTCAGATTCCCTGCCTCAGATTCCCCGCCTAAGATTGCCTGCCTCTGATTCCCCGCCTCAGATTCCCTGCCTCAGATTCCCTCCCTCTGATTCCCCGCCTCTGACTCCCCGCCTCTGATTTCCCGCCTCAGATTCCCCGCCTCAGATTCCCCGCCTCAGATTCCCTGCCTCAGATTCCGTGCCTCAGATTCCCTTCATCTGATTCCCTTCATCTGATTCCCTTCATCTGATTCCCTTCATCTGATTCCCTGCCTCTTATTCCCCGCCTCTTATTCCCCGCCTCTGATTACCCGCCTCTGATTCCCCGCCTCTGATTCCCCGCCTCTGATTCCCCGCCTCTGATTCCCCGCCTCAGATTCCCTGCCTCAGATTCCCTGCCTCGTATTCCCCGCATCTGATACCCCGCCTCTGATTCCCCGCCTCTGATTCCCCGCCTCAGATTCCCCGGCTCTGATTCCCTGCCTCAGATTCCCTGCCTCAGATTCCCTGCCTCAGATTCCCTGCCTCAGATTCCCTTCATCTAATTCCCTTCATCTGATACCCTGCCTCTGATTCCCCGCCTCTGATTCCCCGCCTCTGATTCCCCGCCTCTGATTCCCCGCCTCAGATTCCCTGCCTCAGATTCCCTGCCTCTGATTCCCTGCCTCAGATTCCGTGCCTCAGATTCCCTTCATCTGATTCCTTTCATCTGATTCCCTGCCTCTGATTCCCCGCCTCTGATTCCCTGCATCTGATTCCCTGCCTCTGATTCCCCACCTCTGATTCCCCGCCTCTGATACCCTGCCTCTGATTCCCCGCCTCTGATTCCCCGCCTCATATTCACCGGCTCTGATTCCCTGCCTCAGATTCCCTGCATCAGATTCCCTGCCTCTGATTCCCCGCATCTGATACCCCACCTCTGATTCCCCGCCTCTGATTCCCTGCCTCTGATTCCCCGCCTCTGATTCCCCGCCTCTTATTCCCCACCTCAGATTCCCCGGCTCTGATTCCCTGCCTCAGATTCCCTGCCTCAGATTCCCTGCCTCAGATTCCCTTCATCTAATTCCCTTCATCTGATTCCCTGCCTCTTATTCCCCGCCTCTGATTCCCCGCCTCTGATTCCCCGCCTCTGATTCCCCACCTCTGATTCTCCGCCTCTGATTCCCTTCATCTGATTCCCTTCATCTGATTCCCTTCATCTGATTCCCTGCCTCTTATGCCCCGCCTCTGATTCCCCACCTCAGATTCCCCGCCTCTGATTCCCCGCCTCGGATTCCCTGCCTCTGATTCCCCGCCTCAGATTCCCTGCCTTAGATTCCCTGCCTTAGATTCCCTTCCTCTGATTCCCCGCATCTGATTCTCCGCCTCTGATTCCCCGGCTCAGATTCCACACCTCAGATTCCCCGCCTTAGATTCCATGCCTCAGATTCCCTGCCTCAGATTCCATTCATCTGATTCCCTTCATCTGATTCCCTGCCTCTGATTCCCCGCCTGTGATTCCCAGCCTCTGATTCCCCGCCTCTGATTCCCCACCTCAGATTCCCTGGCTCAGATTCCCCGCCTCAGATTCCCCGCCTCAATTTCCCTGCCTCAGATTCCCTCCCTCAGATTCCCTGCCTCAGATTCCCTGCCTCTGATGCCCCGCCTCAGATTCCCCGCCTCAAATTCCCTGCCTCAGATTCCCTGCCTCTGATTCCCCACGTCTGATTCCCCGCCTCAGATTCCCCGCCTCAGATTCCCCGCCTCTGATTCCCCGCCTCTGATTCCCCGCCTCTGATTCCCCGCCTCAGATTCCCCGCCTCTGATTCCCCGCCTCAGATTCCCCGCCTCTGATTCCCTGCCTCATATTCCCAGCCTCTGATTCCCTGCCTCTGATTCCCCGCCTCTGATTCCCCGCCTCTGATTCCCCGCCTCTGATTCCGCGCCTCTGATTCCCCGCCTCAGATTCCCCGGCTCTGATTACCTGCCTCAGATTCCCTTCATCTGATTCCCTTCATCTGATTCCCCGCCTCTTATTCCCCGCCTCAGATTCCCCGCCTCAGATACCCCGCCTCAGATACCCCGCCTCAGATTCCCCGCCTCAGATTCACTGCCTCAGGTTCCCTGCCTCAGATTCCCTGCCTCAGATTCCCTGCCTCAGATTCCCTTCATCTGATTCCCTTCATCTGATTCCCTGCCTCTGATTCCCCGCCTCTGATTCCCGGCCTCTGATTCCCTGCCTCTGATTCCCCACCTCTGATTCCCCGGCTCTGATTCCCCGCCTCTGATTCCCCGCCTCTGATTCCCCGCCTCAGATTCCCTGCCTCAGATTCCCCGCCTCTGATTCCCCGCGTCTGATTCCCCGCCTCTGGTTCCCCGCCTCTGGTTCCCCGCCTCTGGTTCCCCGCCTCAGATTCCCCGCCTCTGATTCCCCGCCTCTGATTTCCAGCCTCTGATTCCCCGCCTCGGATTCCCCGCCTCTTATATCCCGCCTCTGATTCCCCGCCTCCCTTTCCGCGCAACTTTTCCGGCCTCCGTTTCCCCACATCTCTTTCCCCGCCTCTGATTCCACGCCTCTGATTCCCCACCTCTGATTCCCCGCCTCTGATTCCCTGCAACTGATTGCCTGCCTCTGATTCCCCGCCTCTGATTCCCCACCTCTGTCTCTATGCCTCTCTTTCGCCTCTGCTCGTTCCCCTCCACTCTTTACGTGCCTCTCTTCCCCTCCCTCAATTTCAACAACTCTGTATGATCTGTTCTGTGTACCTCATTTTCAACACACAAGTTCCAACCACTATGTTTTACCCATTTCTTTCCACGCCTCTATTTATCCGCCTATGTTTACCCGCCTCTGTTTACCCACCTGTTTCACCGCCTCTGATTCCCCACCTCAGATTCCGCGCCTCAGATTCCCTGCCTCTGATTCCCCGCCTCTGATTCCCCGCCTCTGATTCCCCGCCTCAGATTCGCCGGCTCTGATTCCCTGCCTCTATTCCCTGCCTCTGATTCCCCGCCTCTGATTCCCCGCCTCTGATTCCCCGCCTCTGATTCCCCGCCTCAGATTCCCTGTCTCAGATTCCCCGCCTCTGATTCCCCGCCTCTGATTCCCCACCTCTGATTCCCCGCCTCTAATTCCCCGCCTCTGATTCCCAGCCTCTGATTCCCCTCCTCTGATTCACCGCCTCTGATATCCCGCCTCTGATTCCCCACCTCCCTTTCCGCGCAACTTTCCCGGCCTCCATTTCCCCACATCTCTTTCCCCGCCTCTGATTCCACGCCTCTGATACCCCGCCTCTGATTCCACGCCTCTGATTCCCCACCTCTGATTCCCCGCCTCTGATTCCCTGCAACTGATTGCCCGCCTCTGATTCCCCGCCTCTGATTCCTGACTTCTGTCTCTATGCCCCTCTTTCGCCTCCGCTCTTTACGCGCCTCTCTTTCCCTCCCTCAATTTCAACAACTCTGTTTGATCTGTTCTGTGTACCTCATTTTCAACACACAAGTCCCAACCACTATGTTTCACCCATCTCCTTCCCCGCCTCTATTTATCAACCTATGTTTACCTGCCTCTGATAGCGCACCTCTGATTGCGCACCTCTGATTCCCCGCCTCTGATTCCCCGCCTCTGATTCCCCGCCTCTGATTCCCCGCCTCTGATTGCCCGCCTCTGATTCCGCGCCTCAGATTCCCTTCCTCAGTTTCCCTGCCTTAGATTCCCTGCCTCTGATTCCCCGCCTCAGATTCCCCGCCTCAGATTCCCCGCCTCTGATTCCCTGCCTCAGATTCCCTGCCTCAGATTCCCTTCATCTGATTCCCTTCATCTGATTCCCTTCATCTGATTCCCTTCATCTGATTCCCTGCCTCTTATTCCCCGCCTCTGATTCCCCGCCTCTGATTCCCCGCCTCTGATTCCCCGCCTCTGATTCCCCGCCTCAGATACCCCGCCTCTGATTCGCCACCTCTGATTCCCCGCCTCTGATTCCCCGCCTCTCATTCCCCAGCTCTGATTCCCCACCTCAGATTCCCCGTCTCTGATTCCCTGCCTCAGATTCCCGGCCTCAGATTCCCTGCCTCAGATTCCCTTCATCTGATTCCCTTCATCTGATTCCCTGCCTCTTATACCCCGCCTCTGATTCCCTGCCTCTGATTCCCTGCCTCTGATTCCCCGCCTCTGATTCCCCGCCTCTGATTCCCTTCATCTGATTCCCTTCATCTGATTCCCTGCCTCTTATTCCCCGCCTCTGATTCCCCGTCTCTGATTCCCCGCCTCTGATTCCCCGTCTCTGATTCCCCGCCTCTGATTCCCCGCATCTGATTCTCCGCCTCCGATTCCCCGCCTCAGATTCCCCGCCTCAGATTCCCCGCCTCAGATTCCCCGCCTCACATTCCCTGCCTCAGATTCCCTGCCTCAGATTCCCTTCATCTGATTCCCTACATCTGATTCCCTGCCTCTTATTCCCCGCTTCTGATTCCCGGCTCAGATTCCCCGCATCTGATTCTCCGCCTCTGATTCCCCGCCTCAGATTCCCCACCTCAGATTCCCCGCATCAGATTCCCTGCCTCAGATTCCCTGCCTCAGATTCCCTTCATCTGATTCCCTTCATCTGATTCCCTGCCTCTTATTCCCCGCCTCTGATTCCCCGCCTCTAATTCGCCGCATCTGATTCCCCGCCTCTGATTCCCCGCCTCTGATTCCCCACCTCAGATTCCCTGCCTCAGAATCCCTGCCTCAGATTCCCTGCCTCAGATTCCCTGCCTCAGAATCCCTGCCTCAGATTCCCTGCCTCTGATTCCCCGCCTCTGATTCCCCGCCTCAGATTCCCCACCTCAGTTTCCCCGCCTCAGATTCACTGCCTCAGATTCTCTGCCTCAGATTCCCTTCATCTGATTCCCTGCCTCTTATTCCCCGCCTCTGATTCCCTGCCTCTGATTCCCCGCCTCTGATTCCCCCCCTCTGATTCCCCGCCTCTGATTCCCCGCCTCTGATTCCCCGCCTCTGATTCCCCGCCTCGGATTCCCCGCCTCTGATTCCCCGCCTCAGATTCTCTGCCTCAGATTCCCTGCCTCAGATTCCCTGCCTCTGATTCCCCGCATCTGATTCTCCGCCTCTGATTCCCCGCCTCAGATTCCACACCTCAGATTCCCCGCCTCAGATTCCCTGCCTCAGATTCCCTGCCTCAGATTCCATTCATCTGATTCCCTTCATCTGATTCCCTGCCTCTTATTCCCCGCCTCTGATTCCCCGCCTCTGATTCCCCGCCTCTGATTCCCCGCCTCTGATTCCCCGCCTCTGATTCCCCACCTCTGATTCCCCACCTCAGATTCCCCGCCTCAGATTCCCTGCCTCAGATTCCCCGCCTCAGATTCCCTGCCTCAGATTCCCTGCCTCTGATTCACCGCGTCTGATTCCCCGCCTCAGATTCCCCGCCTCAGAATACCCGCATCAGATTCCCTGCCTCAGATTCCCTGCCTTAGATTCCCTTCATCTGATTCCCTTCATCTGATTCCCCGCCTCTGATTCCCTGCCTCTGATTCCCCGCCTCTGATTCACCGCCTCCGATTCCACACCTCTGATTCCCCGCCTCAGATTCTCTGCCTCAGATTCCCTGCCCTAGATTCCCTGCCTCTGATTCCCCGCCTCTGATTCCCCGCCTCTGATTCCCCGCCTCTGATTCCGCGCCTCAGATTCCCTTCCTCAGTTTCCCTGCCTTAGATTCCCTGCCTCTGATTCCCCGCCTCAGATTCCCTGCCTCAGATTCCCCGCCTCTGATTCCCCACCTCTGATTCCCCGTCTCTGATTCCCCGCCTCAGATTCCCCGCCTCAGATTCCCTGCCTCTGATTCCCCGCCTCTAATTCCCCGCCTCTGATTCCCCGCCTCTGATTCCCCACCTCTGATTCCCCGCCTCTGATTCCCCGCCTCAGATTCCCCGCCTCAAATTCCCCACCTCAGATTCCCTGCCTCAGATTCTCTTCATCTGATTCCCTTCATCTGAATCCCCGCCTCAGATTCCCCGCCTCAGATTCCCGGCCTCAGATTCCCAGCCTCAGATTCCCTGCCTCGGATTCCCTTCATCTGATTCCCTTCATCTGATTCCCTGCCTCTTATTCCCCGCCTCTGATTCCCTGCCTCTGATTCCCTGCCTCTGATTCCCCGCCTCTGATTCCCCGCCTCTGATTCCCCGCCTCTGATTCCGCGCCTCTGATTACCCGCCTCAGATTCCCCGGCTCTGATTACCTGCCTCAGATTCCCTTCCTCAGATTCCCCGCCTCTGATTCCCCGCCTCTGATTCCCTGCCTATGATTCCCTGCCTCTGATTCCCCGCCTCTGATTCCCAGCCTTTGATTCCCAGCCTTTGATTCCCCGCCTCTGATTCCCCGCCTCTGATATCCCGCCTCTGATTCCCCGCCTCCCGTTCCACGCAACTTTCCCGGCCTCCGTTTCTCCACATCTCTTTCCCCGCATCTGATTCCACGCCTCTGATTCCCCGCCTCTGATTCCCCGCCTCTGATTTCCCGCCTCTGATTCCCCGCCTCAGGTTCCCTGCCTCAGATTCCCGCCTCTGATTCCCCGCATCTGATACCCCGCCTCTGATTCCCCGCCTCTGATTCCCCGCCTCTGATTCCCCGCCTCTGATTCCCCGCCTCTGATTCCCCGCCTCAGATTCCCCGGCTCTGATTCCCCGCCTCAGATTCCCTGCCTCAGATTCCCTGCCTCAGATTCCCTTCATCTGATTCCCTTCATCTGATTCCCTTCTCTTATTCCCCGCCTCTGATTCCCCGCCTCTGATTCCCCGCCTCTGATTCCCCGCCTCTGATTCCCCGCCTCTGATTCCCTGCCTCTCATTCCCCGCCTGAGGCAGGGGAATGACGTCTTGAAATTTACGTCTTGAAATTTACGTTCTGAAATTAATGTCTTGAAATTAACGTCTTGAAATTAACGTCTTGAAATTAATGTCTTGAAATTAACGTCTTGAAATTAACGTCTTGAAATTAACGTCTTGAAATTAACGTCTTGAAATTAATGTCTTGAAATTGACCTGTCACAAACAAAACTTCAAATGCGTCTTGAAATTAACCTCTTGAAATTAACGTCTTGAAATTAATGTCTTGAAATTAACGTCTTGAAATTAATGTCTTGAAATTAACGTCTTGAAATTATAGTCTTGAAATTATAGTCTGGCAATAATAGTCTGGCAACTATCGTCCGGCAATTATCGTCCGGAAATGATCGTCTGGCACTTATCATCTGGCACTAATCGTCTGGCACTTATCGTCTGGCACTTATCGTCTGGCACTTATCGTCTGGCAATTATCGTCTGGCAATTATCATCTGGCAATTGGGGTGGCGTAACATTAATGTCTAGAAATTAATGTAAAGAAATTATTGTCTTGAAATTAACCTGTCGCAAACAGAACCTGCAATGTATCTTGAAATTAATGTCTTGAAATTAATGTCTTGAAATTGACCTGTCGCAAACCAAACCTCAAATGCGTCTTGAAATTAACGACTTGAAATTAACGTCCTGAAATTAACGTCCTGAAATTAACGTCCTGACATTAACGTCCTGAAATTAACGACCTGAAATTAACGTCCTGAAATTAACGTCCTGAAATTAACGTCCTGGAATTCACGTGTCGCAAACAAAACCTGAAATGTGCCTTGAAATTAACGTCTTGAAATTAACGTCTTGAAATTAACGTCTTGAAATTATAGTCTTGAAATTATAGTCTTGAAATTAACGTCTTGAAATTAACGTCTTGAAATTTACGTCTTGAAATTGACGTCTTGAAATTATTGCCTTGAAATTATTGCCTTGAAATTATTGCCGTGAAATTAATGTCGTGAAATGAATGTCGTGAAATTAATGTCGTGAAATTAATGTCGTGAAATAATGTCGTGAAATTAATGTCTTGAAATTATTGTCTTGAAATTATTGTCTTGAAATTCTCATGTCGCAAACAGAACCTGAAATGTGTCTTGAAATTAATGTCTTGAAGATAATGTCTTCAAGTTTATGTCTTGAAATTAATATCTTGAAATTAATGTCTTCAAATTAATGTCTTGAAACTAATGTCTTGAAATTAATGTCTTGAAATTAATGTCTTGAAATTATAGTCTTGAAATTATTATCTTGAAACTATTGTCTTGAAACTATTGTCTTCAAATTATTGTCTTGTAATTATTGTCTTGAAATTATTGTCTTGTAATTATTGTCTTGAAATTATTGTCTTGAAACTATTGTCTTGAAAATATTGTCTTGAAATTTTTGTCTTTAAAGTTTTGTCTTGAAATTATAGTCTTGATATTATAGTCTTGAAATTATAGTCTTGAAATTATAGTCTTGAAATTATGGTCTTGAAATTATAGTCTTGAAATTATTGTTTTGAAATTATAGTCCTAAAATTATAGTCTTGAAATTATAGCCTTGAAATTATAGCCTTGAAATTATAGCCTTGAAATTATAGCCTTGAAATTATAGACTTGAAATTAACGTCCTGAAATTAACGTCCTGAAATTAACGTCCTGAAATTAACATCCTGAAATTAACGTCCTGAAATTAACGTCCTGAAATTAACGTCCTGAAATTAACGTCCTGAAATTAACGTCCTGAAACTAACGTCCTGAAACTAACGTCCTGAAATTAACGTCCTGAAATTAACATCCTGGAATTCACGTGTCGCAAACAGAACCTGAAATGTGCCGTGAAATTAACGTCTTGAAAGTAACGTCTTGAAATTGACGTCTTGAAATTGACGTCTTGAAATTGACGTCTTGAAATTGACTTCTTGAAATTGACGTCTTGAAATTTACGTCCTGAAATTAACGTCCTGAAATTGACGTCCAGAAATTAACGTCCTGAAATTGACGTCCTGAAATTAACGTCTTGAAATTAATATGTCGCAAACAGAACCTGAAATGTGTCTTGACATTAATGGCTTGAAATTAATGTCTTGAAATTAATGTCTTGAAATTAATGTCTTGAAATTAAAGTCTTGAAATTATAGTCTTGAAATTAACGTCTTGAAATTGACGTCTTGAAATTATTGCCTTGAAATTATTGCCTTGAAATTATTGCCGTGAAATTAATGTCGTGAAATAATGTCGTGAAATTAATGTCTTGAAATTATTGTCTTGAAATTATTGTCTTGAAATTCTCATGTCGCAAACAGAACCTGAAATGTGTCTTGAAATTAATGTCTTGAAGTTAATGTCTTCAAGTTTATGTCTTGAAATTAATATCTTTAAATTAATGTCTTCAAATTAATGTCTTGAAACTAATGTCTTGAAATTAATGTCTTGAAATTAATGTCTTGAAATTATAGTCTTGAAATTATTGTCTTGAAACTATTGTCTTGAAACTAATGTCTTGAAACTATTGTCTTGAAACTATTGTCTTGAAACTATTTTCTTGAAACTATTGTCTTGAAACTATTGTCTTCAAATTATTGTCTTGTAATTATTGTCTTGAAATTATTGTCTTGTAATTATTGTCTTGAAATTATTGTCTTGAAACTATTGTCTTGAAAATATTGTCTTGAAATTTTTGTCTTGAAAGATTTGTCTTGAAATTATAGTCTTGATATTATAGTCTTGAAATTATAGTCTTGAAATTATAGTCTTGAAATTATGGTCTTGAAATTATAGTCTTGAAATTATTGTTTTCAAATTATAGTCCTAAAATTATAGTCTTGAAATTATAGCCTTGAAATTATAGCCTTGAAATTATAGCCTTGAAATTATAGCCTTGAAATTATAGACTTGAAATTAACGTCCTGAAATTAACGTCCTGAAATTAACATCCTGAAATTAACATCCTGAAATTAACGTCCTGAAATTAACATCCTGAAATTAACGTCCTGAAATTAACGTCCTGAAATTAACGTCCTGAAACTAACGTCCTGAAACTAACGTCCTGAAATTAACGTCCTGAAATTAACATCCTGGAATTCACGTGTCGCAAACAGAACCTGAAATGTGCCGTGAAATTAACGTCTTGAAAGTAACGTCTTGAAATTGACGTCTTGAAATTGACGTCTTGAAATTGACGTCTTGAAATTGACGTCTTGAAATTGACTTCTTGAAATTGACGTCTTGAAATTTACGTCCTGAAATTAACGTCCTGAAATTGACGTCCAGAAATTAACGTCCTGAAATTGACGTCCTGAAATTAACGTCTTGAAATTAATATGTCGCAAACAGAACCTGAAATGTGTCTTGACATTAATGGCTTGAAATTAATGTCTTGAAATTAATGTCTTGAAATTAATGTCTTGAAATTAAAGTCTTGAAATTATAGTCTTGAAATTAACGTCTTGAAATTATAGTCTGGCAATTATCGTCTGGCAATTATCGACTGGCAATTATCGTCTGGCACTTATCGTCTGGCACATCGTCTGGCACTTATCGTCCGGCACTTATCGTCCGGCAATTATCGTCTGGAAAAGATCGTCTGTCAATTATCATCTGGCAATTATCGTCTGGCAATTATCGTCTGGCAATTAAGGTCTGGCAATTAAGGTCTGGCAATTATGGCCTGGCAATTAAGGTCTGGCAATTAACGTCTGGTAATTAAGGTCTGGCAATTAAGGTCCGGCAATTAAGGTCCGGCAATTAAGGTCTGGCAATTAAGGACTGGCAATTAAGGACTGGCAATTATCGTCTGGCATATATCGTCTGGCAATTATCGTCTGGCAATTATCGTCTGGCACTTATCGTCTGGCAATTGGGGTGGCGTAACATTAATGTCTAGAAATTAATGTTAAGAAATTATTGTCTTGAAATTAATGTCTTGAAATTGACCTGTCGCAAACAAAACCTGAAATGTGTCTTGAAATTAAAGTCAAGAAATTAACGTCTTGAAATTAATGTCTTGAAATTAATGTCTTGAAATTAATGTCTTGAAATTATAGTCTTGGAATTATAGTCTTGGAATTATAGTCATGAAATTATAGTCTGGCAATAATAGTCTGGCAATTACAGTCTGGCACTGATCGTCTGGCATTTATCGTCTGGCACTTATTCTCTGGCACTTATCGTCTGGCACTTATCGTCTGGCACTTATTGTCTGGCACTTATCGTCTGGCACTTATCGTCTGGCAATTATCATCTGGCAATTGGGGTGGCGTAACATTAATGTCTAGAAATTAATGTTAAGAAATTATTGTCTTGAAATTAACCTGTCGCAAACAGAACCTGCAATGTGTCTTGAAATTAATGTCTTGAAATTGACCTGTCACAAACAAAACTTCAAATGCGTCTTCAAATTAAAGTCTTGAAATTAACGTCTTGAAATTAATGTCTTGAAATTAACGTCCTGAAATTAATGTCTTGAAATTAACGTCTTGAAATTAATGTCTTGAAATTATAGTCTTGAAATTATAGTCTGGCAATAATAGTCTGGCAACTATCGTCCGGCAATTATCGTCCGGAAATGATCGTCTAGCACTTATCATCTGGCACTAATCGTCTGGCAATTATCGTCTGGCACTTATCGTCTGGCACTTATCGTCTGGCACTTATCGTCTGGCAATTATCGTCTGGCAATTATCGTCTGGCAATTATCGTCTGGCAATTATCGTCCGGCAGTTATCGTCTGGCAATAATCGTCTGGCAATTATCGTCTGGCAATTATCGTCTGGCCATTATCGTCTGGCAATTATCGTCTGGCAAATATCGTCCGGCAATTATCGTCTGGCAATTATCGCCTGGCAATTATCGTCTGGCAATTATCGTCTGGCAATTATCATCTGGCAATTATCGTCCGGCATTTATCGTCTGGCAATTAAGGTCTGGTAATTAAGGTCTGGCAATTAAGGTCAGGCAATTAAGGTCCGGCAATTAAGGTCTGGCAATTAACGACCTGAAATTAACGTCCTGAAATTAACGTCTTGAAATTAACGACCTGGAATTCACATGTCGCAAACAGAACCTGAAATGTGCCTTGAAATTAACATCTTGAAATTAACGTCTTGAAATTAATGTCTTGAAATTAACGTCTTGAAATTAACGTCTTGAAATTAACGTCTTGAAATTAACGTCTTGAAATTATAGTCTTGAAATTATAGTCTGGCAATAATAGTCTGGCAACTATCGTCCGGCAATTATCGTCCGGAAATGATCGTCTGGCACTTATCATCTGGCACTAATCGTCTGGCAATTATCGTCTGGCACTTATCGTCTGGCACTTATCGTCTGGCACTTATCGTCTGGCAATTATCGTCTGGCAATTATCGTCTGGCAATTATCGTCCGGCAGTTATCGTCTGGCAATAATCGTCTGGCAATTATCGTCTGGCCATTATCGTCTGGCAATTATCGTCTGGCAATTATCGTCCGGCAATTATCGTCTGGCATTTATCGCCTGGCAATTATCGTCTGGCAATTATCATCTGGCAATTATCGTCTGGCAATTATCGCCTGGCAATTATCGTCTGGCAATTATCGTCTGGCAATTATCATCTGGCAATTATCGTCCGGCAATTATCGTCTGGCAATTAAGGTCTGGTAATTAAGGTCTGGCAATTAAGGTCAGGCAATTAAGGTCCGGCAATTAAGGTCTGGCAATTAACGACCTGAAATTAACGTCCTGAAATTAACGTCTTGAAATTAACGACCTGGAATTCACATGTCGCAAACAGAACCTGAAATGTGCCTTGAAATTAACATCTTGAAATTAACGTCTTGAAATTAATGTCTTGAAATTAACGTCTTGAAATTAACGTCTTGAAATTAACGTCTTGAAATTAACGTCTTGAAATTAACGTCTTGAAATTATAGTTTTGAAATTATAGTCTTGAAATTATAGTCTTGAAATTAACGTCTTGAAATTAACGTCTTGAAATTGACGTCTTGAAATTTACATCTTGAAATTGACGTCTTGAAATTGACGTCTTGAAATTGACGTCTTGAAATTATTGCCTTGAAATTATTGCCTTGAAATTATTGCCTTGAAATTATAGTCTTGAAATTATAGTCTTGAAATTGACGTCTTGAAATTGACGTCTTGAAATTGACGTCTTGAAATTATTGCCTTGAAATTATTGCCTTGAAATTATAGTCTTGAAATTATAGTCTTTAAATTAACGTCCTGAAATTAACGTCCTGAAATTAACGACCTGAAATTAATGTCCTGAAATTAACGTCTTGAAATTAACGTCCTGGAATTCACATGTCGCAAACAGAACCTGAAATGTGCCTTGAAATTAACATCTTGAAATTAACGTCTTGAAATTAATGTCTTGAAATTAACGTCTTGAAATTAATATCTTGAAATTAATGTCTTGAAATTAATGTCTTGAAATTAATGTCTTGAAACTAATGTCTTGAAATTAATGTCTTGTAAGTAATGTCTTGAAATTATAGTCTTGAAATTATAGTCTTGAAATTAATGTCTTCAAATTATAGTCTTGAAATTATTGTCTTGAAATTATTGTCTTGAAATTATTGTCTTGAAACTATTGTCTTGAAACTAATATCTTGAAACTATTGTCTTGAAACTATTGTCTTGAAACTATTGTCTTGAAACTATTTTCTTGAAACAATTGTCTTGAAACTATTGTCTTCAAATTATTGTCCTGTAACTATTGTCTTGAAATTATTGTCTTGAAACTATTGTCTTGAAACTAATGTCTTTAAATTAATGTCTTGAAATTATAGTCTTGATATTATAATCTTGAAATTAATGTCTTCAAATTATAGTCTTGAAATTATTGTCTTGAAATTATTGTCTTGAAACTATTGTCTTGAAACTATTGTCTTGAAACTATTGTCTTGAAACTATTGTCTTGAAACTATTTTCTTGAAACTATTGTCTTGAAACTATTGTCTTCAAATTATTGTCTTGTAACTATTGTCTTGAAATTATTGTCTTGACACTATTGTCTTGAAAATATTTTCTTGAAATTTTTGTCTTGAAATTTTTGTCTTGAAATTATAGTCTTGATATTATAGTCTTGAAATTATAGTCTTGAGATTATAGTCTTGAAATTATGGTCTTGAAATTATAGTCTTGAAATTGTTGTTTTGAAATTATAATCCTGAAATTATAGTCTTGAAATTATAGCCTTGATATTATAGCCTTGAAATTATAGCCTTGAAATTATAAACTTGAAATTAACGTCCTGAAATTAACGTCCTGAAATTAACGTCCTGAAACTAACGTCCTGAAATTAACGTCCTGAAATTAACGTCCTGAAATTAACATCCTGGAATTCACGTGTCGCAAACAGAACCTGAAATGTGCCGTGAAATTAACGTCTTGAAAGTAACGTCTTGAAATTGACGTCTTGAAATTGACGTCTTGAAATTGACGTCTTGAAATTGACGTCTTGAAATTGACGTCTTGAAATTGACGTCTTGAAATTTTCGTTCTGAAATTAACGTCCTGAAATTGACGTCCAGAAATTAACGTCCTGAAATTGACGTCCTGAAATTAACGTCTTGAAATTAATATGTCGCAAACAGAACCTGAAATGTGTCTTGACATTAATGGCTTGAAATTAATGTCTTGAAATTAAAGTCTTGAAATTAATGTCTTGAAATTATAGTCTTGAAATTATAGTCTTGAAATTATAGTCTGGCAATTATGGTCTGGCAATTATCGTCTGGCACTTATCGTCTGGCACTTATCGTCTGGCACTTATCGTCTGGCACTTATCGTCTGGCACTTATCCTCTGGTGCTTATCGTCTGGCACTTATCGTCTGGCAATTATTGTCTGGCAATTGGGGTGGCGTAACATTAATGTCTAGAAATTAATGTTAAGAAATTATTGTCTTGAAATTAACCTGTCGCAAACAGAACCTGCAATGTGTCTTGAAATTAATGTCTTGAAATTAATGTCTTGAAATTGACCAGTCACAAACAAAACATCAAATGTGTCTTGAAATTAAAGTCTTGAAATTAACGTCTTGAAATTAATGTCTTGAAATTAACGTCTTGAAATTAATGTCTTGAAATTAACGTCTTGAAATTAATGTCTTGAAATTATAGTCTGGCAATAATAGTCTGGCAATTATCGTCCGGCAATTATCGTCCGGAAATGATCGTCTGGCAATTATCATCTGGCAATTATCGTCTGGCAATTATCGTCTGGCAATTAAGGTCTGGCAATTAATGTCTGGCAATTATGGCCTGGCAATTAAGGTCTGGCAATTAAGGTCTGGTAATTAAGGTCTGGCAATTAAGGTCCGGCAATTAAGGTCCGGCAATTAAGGTCTGGCAATTAAGGACTGGCAATTAAGGTCTGGCAATTATCGTCTGGCAATTATCGTCTGTCACTTATCGTCTGGCAATTATCGTCTGGCACTTATCGTCTGGCAATTGGGGTGGCGTAACATTAATGTCTAGAAATTAATGTTAAGAAATTATTGTCTTGAAATTAATGTCTTGAAATTGACCTGTCGCAAACAAAACCTGAAATGTGTCTTGAAATTAAAGTCTTGAAATTAACGTCTTGAAATTAATGTCTTGAAATTAATGTCTTGAAATTAATGTCTTGAAATTATAGTCTTGGAATTATAGTCTTGGAATTATAGCCTTGAAATTATAGTCTGGCAATAATAGTCTGGCAATTATAGTCTGGCAATTATCATCTGGCAATTATCGTCTGGCAATTATCGTCTGGCAATTATCGTCTGGCAATTATCGTCTGGCAATTATCGTCCGGCAGTTATCGTCTGGCAATTATCGTCTGGCAACTATCGTCTGGCAATTATCGTCTGGCCATTATCGTCTGGCAATTATCGTCTGGCAATTATCGTCCGGCAATTATCGTCTGGCAATTATCGCCTGGCAATTATCGTCTGGAAATTATCGTCTGGCAATTATCGTCTGGCAATTATCGTCCGGCAATTATCGTCTGGCAATTAATGTCTGGTAATTAAGGTCTGGCAATTAAGGTCAGGCAATTAAGGTCCGGCAATTAAGGTCTTGCAATTAACGACCTGAAATTAACGTCCTGAAATTAACGTCTTGAAATTAACGTCCTGGAATTCACATGTCGCAAACAGAACCTGAAATGTGCCTTGAAATTAACATCTTGAAATTAACGTCTTGAAATTAACGTCTTGAAATTAACGTCTTGAAATTAACGTCTTGAAATTGACGTCTTGAAATTTACATCTTGAAATTGACGTCTTGAAATTGACGTCTTGAAATTGACGTCTTGAAATTATTGCCTTGAAATTATTGCCTTGAAATTATAGTCTTTAAATTATAGTCTTAAAATTATCGTCTTGAAATTAACGACTTGAAATTAACGTCCTGAAATTAAAGTCCTGAAATTAACGTCCTGAAATTAACATCCTGAAATTAACGTCCTGAAATCAACGTCCTGAAATTAACGTCCTGAAATTAACGTCTTGAAATTAACGTCCTGGAATTCACATGTCGCAAACAGAACTTGAAATGTGCCTTGAAATTAACATCTTGAAATTAACGTCTTGAAATTAATGTCTTGAAATTAACGTCTTGAAATTAATATCTTGAAATTGACGTCTTGAAATTGACGTCTTGAAATTGACGTCTTGAAATTATTGCCTTGAAATTATTGCCTTGAAATTATAGTCTTGAAATTATAGTCTTTAAATTATAGTCTTAAAATTATCGTCTTGAAATTAACGACTTGAAATTAACGTCCTGAAATTAAAGTCCTGAAATTAACGTCCTGAAATTAACGTCCTGAAATTAACGTCCTGAAATTAACGTCCAGAAATTAACGTCCTGAAATTAACGTCTTGAAATTAACGTCCTGGAATTCACATGTCGCAAACAGAACCTGAAATGTGCCTTGAAATTAACATCTTGAAATTAACGTCTTGAAATTAATGTCTTGAAATTAACGTCTTGAAATTAATATCTTGAAATTAATGTCTTGAAATTAATGTCTTGAAACTAATGTCTTGAAATTAATGTCTTGAAAGTAATGTCTTGAAATTATAGTCTTGAAATTATAGTCTTGAAATTAATGTCTTCAAATTATAGTCTTGAAATTATTGTCTTGAAATTATTGTCTTGAAATTATTGTCTTGAAACTATTGTCTTGAAACTAATATCTTGAAACTATTGTCTTGAAACTATTGTCTTGAAACTATTTTCTTGAAACAATTGTCTTGAAACTATTGTCTTCAAATTATTGTCCTGTAACTATTGTCTTGAAATTATTGTCTTGAAACTATTGTCTTGAAACTAATGTCGTTAAATTAATGTCTTGAAATTAATGTCTTGAAATTATAGTCTTGAAATTATAATCTTGAAATTAATGTCTTCAAATTATAGTCTTGAAATTATTGTCTTGAAATTATTGTCTTGAAACTATTGTCTTGAAACTATTGTCTTGAAACTATTGTCTTGAAACTATTTTGTTGAAACTATTGTCTTGAAACTATTGTCTTCAAATTATTGTCTTGTAACTATTGTCTTGAAATTATTGTCTTGAAACTATTGTCTTGAAAATATTTTCTTGAAACTTTTGTCTTGAAATTTTTGTCTTGAAATTATAGTCTTGATATTATAGTCTTGAAATTATAGTCTTGAGATTATAGTCTTGAAATTATGGTCTTGAAATTATAGTCTTGAAATTATTGTTTTGAAATTATAATCCTGAAATTATAGTCTTGAAATTATAGCCTTGGTATTATAGCCTTGAAATTATAGCCTTGAAATTATAAACTTGAAATTAACGTCCTGAAATTAACGTCCTGAAATTAACGTCCTGAAATTAACGTCCTGAAACTAACGTCCTGAAATTAACGTCCTGAAATTAACGTCCTGAAATTAACATCCTGGAATTCACGTGTCGCAAACAGAACCTGAAATGTGCCGTGAAATTAACGTCTTGAAAGTAACGTCTTGAAATTGACGTCTTGAAATTGACGTCTTGAAATTGACGTCTTGAACTTGACGTCTTGAAATTGACGTCTTGAAATTTACGTTCTGAAATTAACGTCCTGAAATTGACGTCCAGAAATTAACGTCCTGAAATTGACGTCCTGAAATTAACGTCTTGAAATTAATATGTCGCAAACAGAACCTGAAATGTGTCTTGACATTAATGGCTTGAAATTAATGTCTTGAAATTAAAGTCTTGAAATTAATGTCTTGAAATTATAGTCTTGAAATTATAGTCTTGAAATTATAGTCTGACAATTATGGTCTGGCAATTATCGTCTGGCACTTATCGTCTGGCTCTTATCGTCTGGCACTTATCGTCTGGCACTTATCGTCTGGCACTTATCCTCTGGTGCTTATCGTCTGGCACTTATCATCTGGCAATTATTGTCTGGCAATTGGGGTGGCGTAACATTAATGTCTAGAAATTAATGTTAAGAAATTATTGTCTTGAAATTAACCTGTCGCAAACAGAACCTGCAATGTGTCTTGAAATTAATGTCTTGAAATTAATGTCTTGAAATTGACCAGTCACAAACAAAACATCAAATGTGTCTTGAAATTAAAGTCTTGAAATTAACGTCTTGAAATTAATGTCTTGAAATTAACGTCTTGAAATTAATGTCTTGAAATTAACGTCTTGAAATTAATGTCTTGAAAATATAGTCTTGAAATTATAGTCTGGCAATAATAGTCTGGCAATTATCGTCCGGCAATTATCGTCCGGAAATGATCGTCTGGCAATTATCATCTGGCAATTATCGTCTGGCAATTATCGTCTGGCAATTAAGGTCTGGCAATTAAGGTCTGGCAATTATGGCCTGGCAATTAAGGTCTGGCAATTAAGGTCTGGTAATTAAGGTCCGGCAATTAAGGTCCAGCAATTAAGGTCTGGCAATTATCGTCTGGCAATTATCGTCTGGCAATTATCGTCTGGCAATTATCGTCTGGCAATTATCGTCTGTCACTTATCGTCTGGCAATTGGGGTGGCGTAACATTAATGTCTAGAAATTAATGTTAAGAAATTATTGTCTTGAAATTAATGTCTTGAAATTGACCTGTCGCAAACAAATCCTGAAATGTGTCTTGAAATTAAAGTCTTGAAATTAACGTCTTGAAATTAATGTCTTGAAATTAATGTCTTGAAATTAATGTCTTGAAATTATAGTCTTGGAATTATAGTCTTGGAATTATAGCCTTGAAATTATAGTCTGGCAATAATAGTCTGGCAATTATAGTCTGGCAATTATCATCTGGCAATTATCGTCTGGCAATTATCGTCTGGCAATTATCGTCTGGCAATTATCGTCTGGCAATTATCGTCCGGCAGTTATCGTCTGGCAATTATCGTCTGGCAACTATCGTCTGGCAATTATCGTCTGGCCATTATCGTCTGGCAATTATCGTCTGGCAATTATCGTCCGGCAATTATCGTCTGGCAATTATCGCCTGGCAATTATCGTCTGGAAATTATCGTCTGGCAATTATCGTCTGGCAATTATCGTCCGGCAATTATCGTCTGGCAATTAATGTCTGGTAATTAAGGTCTGGCAATTAAGGTCAGGCAATTAAGGTCCGGCAATTAAGGTCTTGCAATTAACGACCTGAAATTAACGTCCTGAAATTAACGTCTTGAAATTAACGACCTGGAATTCACATGTCGCAAACAGAACCTGAAATGTGCCTTGAAATTAACATCTTGAAATTAACGTCTTGAAATTAACGTCTTGAAATTAACGTCTTGAAATTAACGTCTTGAAATTGACGTCTTGAAATTTACATCTTGAAATTGACGTCTTGAAATTGACGTCTTGAAATTGACGTCTTGAAATTATTGCCTTGAAATTATTGCCTTGAAATTATAGTCTTTAAATTATAGTCTTAAAA
The DNA here is from genome assembly GCF_036971445.1 of Narcine bancroftii. Lineage (NCBI taxonomy): Eukaryota > Metazoa > Chordata > Chondrichthyes > Torpediniformes > Narcinidae > Narcine > Narcine bancroftii. The sequence continues at coordinate 216,808,353 of NC_091475.1, forward strand.
TTATCGTCTTGAAATTAACGACTTGAAATTAACGTCCTGAAATTAAAGTCCTGAAATTAACGTCCTGAAATTAACGTCCTGAAATTAACGTCCTGAAATCAACGTCCTGAAATTAACGTCCTGAAATTAACGTCTTGAAATTAACGTCCTGGAATTCACATGTCGCAAACAGAACTTGAAATGTGCCTTGAAATTAACATCTTGAAATTAACGTCTTGAAATTAATGTCTTGAAATTAACGTCTTGAAATTAATATCTTGAAATTGACGTCTTGAAATTGACGTCTTGAAATTGACGTCTTGAAATTATTGCCTTGAAATTATTGCCTTGAAATTATAGTCTTGAAATTATAGTCTTTAAATTATAGTCTTAAAATTATCGTCTTGAAATTAACGACTTGAAATTAACGTCCTGAAATTAAAGTCCTGAAATTAACGTCCTGAAATTAACGTCCTGAAATTAACGTCCAGAAATTAACGTCCTGAAATTAACGTCTTGAAATTAACGTCCTGGAATTCACATGTCGCAAACAGAACCTGAAATGTGCCTTGAAATTAACATCTTGAAATTAACGTCTTGAAATTAATGTCTTGAAATTAACGTCTTGAAATTAATATCTTGAAATTAATGTCTTGAAATTAATGTCTTGAAACTAATGTCTTGAAATTAATGTCTTGAAAGTAATGTCTTGAAATTATAGTCTTGAAATTATAGTCTTGAAATTAATGTCTTCAAATTATAGTCTTGAAATTATTGTCTTGAAATTATTGTCTTGAAATTATTGTCTTGAAACTATTGTCTTGAAACTAATATCTTGAAACTATTGTCTTGAAACTATTGTCTTGAAACTATTTTCTTGAAACAATTGTCTTGAAACTATTGTCTTCAAATTATTGTCCTGTAACTATTGTCTTGAAATTATTGTCTTGAAACTATTGTCTTGAAACTAATGTCGTTAAATTAATGTCTTGAAATTAATGTCTTGAAATTATAGTCTTGAAATTATAATCTTGAAATTAATGTCTTGAAATTATTGTCTTGAAATTATTGTCTTGAAATTATTGTCTTGAAACTATTGTCTTGAAACTATTGTCTTGAAACTATTGTCTTGAAACTATTGTCTTGAAACTATTTTGTTGAAACTATTGTCTTGAAACTATTGTCTTCAAATTATTGTCTTGTAACTATTGTCTTGAAATTATTGTCTTGAAACTATTGTCTTGAAAATATTTTCTTGAAACTTTTGTCTTGAAATTTTTGTCTTGAAATTATAGTCTTGATATTATAGTCTTGAAATTATAGTCTTGAGATTATAGTCTTGAAATTATGGTCTTGAAATTATAGTCTTGAAATTATTGTTTTGAAATTATAATCCTGAAATTATAGTCTTGAAATTATAGCCTTGGTATTATAGCCTTGAAATTATAGCCTTGAAATTATAAACTTGAAATTAACGTCCTGAAATTAACGTCCTGAAATTAACGTCCTGAAATTAACGTCCTGAAACTAACGTCCTGAAATTAACGTCCTGAAATTAACGTCCTGAAATTAACATCCTGGAATTCACGTGTCGCAAACAGAACCTGAAATGTGCCGTGAAATTAACGTCTTGAAAGTAACGTCTTGAAATTGACGTCTTGAAATTGACGTCTTGAAATTGACGTCTTGAACTTGACGTCTTGAAATTGACGTCTTGAAATTTACGTTCTGAAATTAACGTCCTGAAATTGACGTCCAGAAATTAACGTCCTGAAATTGACGTCCTGAAATTAACGTCTTGAAATTAATATGTCGCAAACAGAACCTGAAATGTGTCTTGACATTAATGGCTTGAAATTAATGTCTTGAAATTAAAGTCTTGAAATTAATGTCTTGAAATTATAGTCTTGAAATTATAGTCTTGAAATTATAGTCTGGCAATTATGGTCTGGCAATTATCGTCTGGCACTTATCGTCTGGCTCTTATCGTCTGGCACTTATCGTCTGGCACTTATCGTCTGGCACTTATCCTCTGGTGCTTATCGTCTGGCACTTATCGTCTGGCAATTATTGTCTGGCAATTAGGGTGGCGTAACATTAATGTCTAGAAATTAATGTTAAGAAATTATTGTCTTGAAATTAACCTGTCGCAAACAGAACCTGCAATGTGTCTTGAAATTAATGTCTTGAAATTAATGTCTTGAAATTGACCAGTCACAAACAAAACATCAAATGTGTCTTGAAATTAAAGTCTTGAAATTAACGTCTTGAAATTAATGTCTTGAAATTAACGTCTTGAAATTAATGTCTTGAAATTAACGTCTTGAAATTAATGTCTTGAAAATATAGTCTTGAAATTATAGTCTGGCAATAATAGTCTGGCAATTATCGTCCGGCAATTATCGTCCGGAAATGATCGTCTGGCAATTATCATCTGGCAATTATCGTCTGGCAATTATCGTCTGGCAATTAAGGTCTGGCAATTAAGGTCTGGCAATTATGGCCTGGCAATTAAGGTCTGGCAATTAAGGTCTGGTAATTAAGGTCCGGCAATTAAGGTCCAGCAATTAAGGTCTGGCAATTATCGTCTGGCAATTATCGTCTGGCAATTATCGTCTGGCAATTATCGTCTGGCAATTATCGTCTGTCACTTATCGTCTGGCAATTGGGGTGGCGTAACATTAATGTCTAGAAATTAATGTTAAGAAATTATTGTCTTGAAATTAATGTCTTGAAATTGACCTGTCGCAAACAAATCCTGAAATGTGTCTTGAAATTAAAGTCTTGAAATTAACGTCTTCAAATTAATGTCTTGAAATTAATGTCTTGAAATTAATGTCTTGAAATTATAGTCTTGGAATTATAGTTTTGAAATTATAGTCTTGAAATTATAGTCTTGAAATTATAGTCTGGCAATAATAGTCTGGCAATTATCGTCTGGCAATTATCGTCTGGAAATTATCGTCCGGCAATTATCGTCTGGCAATTATCGTCTGGCAATTATCGTCTGGCAATTATCGTCTGGCAATTATCGTCTGGCCATTCTCGTCCGGCAATTATCGTCTGGCAATTATCGCCTGGCAATTATCGTCTGGCAATTATCGTCTGGCAATTATAGTCTGGCAATTATCGTCCGGCAATTATCGTATGGCAATTATCGTCTGGCAATTATCGTCTGGCAATTATCGTCCGGCAATTATCGTCTGGCAATTATCGTCCGGCAATTCTCGTCTGGCAACTATCGTCCAGCAATTATCGTCTGGCAATTATCGTCTGGCAATTATCATCTGGCAATTGGGGTGGGGTAACATTAATGTTTAGAAATTAATGTTAAGAAATTATTGTCCTGAAATTAACCTGTCACAAACAGAACCTGAAATGTGTCTTGAAATTAATGTCTTGAAATTAACATCTTCAAATTAATGTCTTGAAATGAACATTTTGCAAACAGAACCTGTAATGTGTCTTGAAATTAATGTCTTGAAATTAATGTCTTGAAATTAATGTCTTGAAATTATAGTCTTGAAATTATAGTCTGGCAATTATCGTCTGGCAATTATTGTCTGGCAATTATCGTCCGGCAATTATCGTATGGCAATTATCGTCTGGCAATTATCGTCTGGCAATTATCGTCCGGCAATTATCGTCTGGCAATTATCGTCCGGCAATTCTCGTCTGGCAACTATCGTCCAGCAATTATCGTCTGGCAATTATCGTCTGGCAATTATCATCTGGCAATTGGGGTGGGGTAACATTAATGTTTAGAAATTAATGTTAAGAAATTATTGTCCTGAAATTAACCTGTCACAAACAGAACCTGAAATGTGTCTTGAAATTAATGTCTTGAAATTAACATCTTCAAATTAATGTCTTGAAATGAACATTTTGCAAACAGAACCTGTAATGTGTCTTGAAATTAATGTCTTGAAATTAATGTCTTGAAATTAATGTCTTGAAATTATAGTCTTGAAATTATAGTCTGGCAATTATCGTCTGGCAATTATTGTCTGGCAATTATCGTCTGGCACCTATCGTCTGGCACTTATCGTCTGGCACTGATCGTCTGGCATTTATCGTCTGGCACTTATTCTCTGTCACTTATCGTCTGGCACTTATCGTCTGGCACTTATTGTCTGGCACTTATCGTCTGGCACTTATCGTCTGGCAATTATCATCTGGCAATTGGGGTGGCGTAACATTAATGTCTAGAAATTAATGTTAAGAAATTATTGTCTTGAAATTAACCTGTCGCAAACAGAACCTGCAATGTGTCTTGAAATTAATGTCTTGAAATTAATGTCTTGAAATTGACGTCTTGAAATTGACGTCTTGAAATTGACGTCTTGAAATTGACGTCTTGAAATTGACGTCTTGAAATTGACGTCTTGAAATTTACGTTCTGAAATTAACGTCCTGAAATTGACGTCCAGAAATTAACGTCCTGAAATTGACGTCCTGAAATTAACGTCTTGAAATTAATATGTCGCAAACAGAACCTGAAATGTGTCTTGACATTAATGGCTTGAAATTAATGTCTTGAAATTAAAGTCTTGAAATTAATGTCTTGAAATTATAGTCTTGAAATTATAGTCTTGAAATTATAGTCTGGCAATTATGGTCTGGCAATTATCGTCTGGCACTTATCGTCTGGCACTTATCGTCTGGCACTTATCGTCTGGCACTTATCGTCTGGCACTTATCGTCTGGTGCTTATCGTCTGGCACTTATCATCTGGCAATTATTGTCTGGCAATTGGGGTGGCGAAACATTAATGTCTAGAAATTAATGTTAAGAAATTATTGTCTTGAAATTAACCTGTCGCAAACAGAACCTGCAATGTGTCTTGAAATTAATGTCTTGAAATTAATGTCTTGAAATTAATGTCTTGAAATTAACGTCTTGAAATTATAGTCTTGAAATTAACGTCTTGAAATTATAGTCTTGAAATTAACGTCTTGAAATTAACGTCTTGAAATTAACGTCTTGAAATTGACGTCTTGAAATTGACATCTTGAAATTGACGTCTTGAAATTTACGTCCTGAAATTGACATCTTGAAATTGACGTCCTGAAATTAACGTCCTGAAATTAACGTCTTGAAATTAATCTGTCACAAACAGAACCTGAAATGTGTCTTCACATTATTGGCTTGAAATTAATGTCTTGAAATTAATTTCTTGAAATTGACGTCTTGAAATTGACGTCTTGAAATTGACGTCTTGAAATTGACGTCTGGAAATTATTGCCTTGAAATTATTGCCTTGAAATTATTGCCTTGAAATTATTGCCTTGACATTATTGCCTTGAAATTATTGCCTTGAAATTATAGTCTTGAAATTATTGCCTTGAAATTATAGTCTTGAAATTATAGTCTTGAAATTATAGTCTTGAAATTATAGTCTTGAAATTCACGACTTGAAATTAACGTCCTGAAATTAACGTCCTGAAATTAACGTCCTAAAATTAACGTCCTGAAATTAACGACCTGAAATTAACGTCCTGAAATTAACGTCTTGAAATTAACGTCCTGGAATTCACATGTCGCAAACAGAACCTGAAATGTGCCTTGAAATTAACATCTTGAAATTAACGTCTTGAAATTAATGTCTTGAAATTAACGTCTTGAAATTAACGTCTTGAAATTAACGTCTTGAAATTAACGTCTTGAAATTAACGTCTTGAAATTAACGTCTTGAAATTATAGTTTTGAAATTATAGTCTTGAAACTATAGTTTTGAAATTAACGTCTTGAAATTGACGTCTTGAAATTGACATCTTGAAATTGACGTCTTGAAATTGACGTCCTGAAATTGACGTCTTGAAATTATTGCCTTGAAATTATTGCCTTGAAATTATTGCCTTGAAATTATTGCCGTGAAATTAATGTCGTGAAATTAATGTCGTGAAATTAATGTCGTGAAATTAATGTTGTGAAATTAATGTCTTGAAATTATTGTCTTGAAATTATTGTCTTGAAATTAACATGTCGCAAACAGAACCTGAAATGTCGTGAAAGTTATCTCGTGAAATTAATGTCATGAAATTACTGTCGTGAAAGTAATGTCGTGAAATTAATGTCGTGAAATTAATGTCGTGAAATTATTGTCTTGAAATTATCATGTCGCAAACAGAACCTGAAATGTGTCTTGACATTAATGGCTTGAAGTTAATGTCTTGAAATTAATATCTTGAAATTAATGTCTTGAAATTATAGTCTTGATATTATAGTCTTGAAACTAATATCTTGAAATTATAGTCTTGAAATTATGGTCTTGAAATTATAGCCTTGAAATTATAGACTTGAAATTAACGTGCTGAAATTAACGTCCTGAAATTAACATCCTGAAATTAACGTCCTGAAATTAACGTCCTGAAATTAACGTCCAGAAATTAACGTCCTCAAATTAACGTCCTGCAATTAACATCCTGGAATTCACGTGTCGCAAACAGAACCTGAAATGTGCCGTGAAATTAACGTCTTGAAATTAACGTCTTGAAATTGACGACTTGAAATTGATGTCTTGAAATTGACGTCTTGAAATTGACGTCTTGAAATTGACGTCTTGAAATTTACGTCCTGAAATTGACGTCCTGAAATTAACGTCTTGAAATTAATATGTCGCAAACAGAACCTGAAATGTGTCTTGACATTAATGGCTTGAAATTAATGTCTTGAAATTAATGTCTTGAAATTAATGTCTTGAAATTAATCTCTTGAAATTATAGTCTTGAAATTATAGTCTTGAAATTATAGTCTGGCAATTATCGTCTGGCAATTATTGTCTGGCAATTATCGTCTGGCACTTATCGTCTGGCACTTATCGTCTGGCACTTATCGTCTGGCACTTATCATCCGGCATTTATCGTCTGGCACTTATCGTCTGGCACTTATCGTCTGGCACTTATCGTCTGGCACTTATCGTCTGGCACTTATCATCTGGCACTTATCGTCTGGCAATTATCATCTGGCAATTGGGGTGGCGTAACATTAATGTCTAGAAATTAATGTTAAGAAATTATTGTCTTGAAATTAACCTGTCGCAAACAGAACCTGCAATGTGTCTTGAAATTAATGTCTTGAAATTAATGTCTTGAAATTGACCTGTCACAAACAAAACTTCAAATGCGTCTTGAAATTAAAGTCTTGAAATTAACGTCTTGAAATTAATGTCTTGAAATTATAGTCTTGAAATTATAGTCTGGCAATAATAGTCTGGCAACTATCGTCCGGCAATTATCGTCCGGAAATGATCGTCTGGCACTTATCATCTGGCACAAACAAAACCTCAAATGCGTCTTGAAATTAAAGTCTTGAAATTAACGTCTTGAAATTAACGACTTGAAATTAACGTCCTGAAATTAACGTCCTGAAATTAACGTCCTGACATTAACGTCCTGAAATTAACGACCTGAAATTAACGTCCTGGAATTAACGTCCTGAAATTAACGTCCTGGAATTCACGTGTCGCAAACAGAACCTGAAATGTGCCTTGAAATTGACATCTTGAAATTAACGTCTTGAAATTAATGTCTTGAAATTAACGTCTTGAAATTAACGTCTTGAAATTAACGTCTTGAAATTATAGTCTTGAAATTATAGTCTTGAAATTAACGTCTTGAAATTAACGTCTTGAAATTGACGTCTTGAAATTGACGTCTTGAAATTATTGCCTTGAAATTATTGCCTTGAAATTATTGCCGTGAAATTAATGTCGTGAAATTAATGTCGTGAAATTAATGTCGTGAAATTAATGTCGTGAATTAATGTCGTGAAATTAATGTCTTGAAATTATTGTCTTGAAATTATTGTCTTGAAATTCTCATGTCGCAAACAGAACCTGATATGTGTCTTGAAATTAATGTCTTGAAGTTAATGTCTTCAAGTTTATGTCTTGAAATTAATGTCCTGAAATTAACGTCCTGAAATTAACGTCCTGACACTAACGTCCTGAAATTAACGTCCTGAAATTAACGTCCTGAAATTAACATCCTGGACTTCACGTGTCGCAAACAGAACCTGAAATGTGCCGTGAAATTAACGTCTTGAAAGTAACGTCTTGAAATTGACGTCTTGAAATTGACGTCTTGAAATTGACGTCTTGAAATTGACTTCTTGAAATTGACGTCTTGAAATTTACGTCCTGAAATTAACGTCCTGAAATTGACGTCCAGAAATTAACGTCCTGAAATTGACGTCCTGAAATTAACGTCTTGAAATTAATATGTCACAAACAGAACCTGAAATGTGTCTTGACATTAATGGCTTGAAATTAATGTCTTGAAATTAATGTTCTGAAATTAATGTCTTGAAATTAAAGTCTTGAAATTATAGTCTTGAAATTAACGTCTTGAAATTATAGTCTGGCAATTATCGTCTGGCAATTATCGACTGGCAATTATCGTCTGGCACTTATCGTCTGGCACATCGTCTGGCACTTATCGTCCGGCACTTATCGTCCGGCAATTATCATCTGGAAATGATCGTCTGGCAATTATCATCTGGCAATTATCGTCTGGCAATTATCGTCTGGCAATTAAGGTCTGGCAATTAAGGTCTGGCAATTATGGCCTGGCAATTAAGGTCTGGCAATTAACGTCTGGTAATTAAAGTCTGGCAATTAAGGTCCGGCAATTAAGGTCCGGCAATTAAGGTCTGGCAATTAAGGACTGGCAATTAAGGTCTGGCAATTATCGTCTGGCAATTATCGTCTGGCACTTATCGTCTGGCAATTGGGGTGGCGTAACATTAATGTCTAGAAATTAATGTTAAGAAATTATTGTCTTGAAATTAATGTCTTGAAATTGACCTGTCGCAAACAAAACCTGAAATGTGTCTTGAAATTAAAGTCTTGAAATTAACGTCTTGAAATTAATGTCTTGAAATTAATGTCTTGAAATTAATGTCTTGAAATTATAGTCTTGGAATTATAGTCTTGAAATTATAGTCTGGAAATAATAGTCTGGCAATTATAGTCTGGCAATTATCATCTGGCAATTATCATCTGGCAATTATCGTCTGGCAATTATCGTCTGGCAATTATCGTCTGGCAATTATCGTCCGGCAGTTATAGTCTGGCAATAATCGTATGGCAATTATCGTCTGGCAATTATCGTCTGGCCTTTATCGTCTGGCAATTATCGTCTGGCAATTATCGTCCGGCAATTATCGTCTGGCAATTATCGCCTGGCAATTATCGTCTGGCAATTATCGTCTGGCAATTATCGTCTGGCAATTATCGTCCGGCAATTATCGTCTGGCAATTAATGTCTGGTAATTAAGGTCTGGCAATTAAGGTCAGGCAATTAAGGTCCGGCAATTAAGGTCTGGCAATTAACGACCTGAAATTAACGTCCTGAAATTAACGTCTTGAAATTAACGACCTGGAATTCACATGTCGCAAACAGAACCTGAAATGTGCCTTGAAATTAACATCTTGAAATTAACGTCTTGAAATTAACGTCTTGAAATTAACGTCTTGAAATTAACGTCTTGAAATTAACGTCTTGAAATTAACGTCTTGAAATTATAGTTTTGAAATTATAGTCTTGAAATTATAGTCTTGAAATTAACGTCTTGAAATTAACGTCTTGAAATTGACGTCTTGAAATTTGCATCTTGAAATTGACGTCTTGAAATTGACGTCTTGAAATTGACGTCTTGAAATTATTGCCTTGAAATTATTGCCTTGAAATTATAGTCTTGAAATTATAGTCTTTAAATTATAGTCTTAAAATTATCATCTTGAAATTAACGACTTGAAATTAACGTCCTGAAATTAAAGTCCTGAAATTAACGTCCTGAAATTAACGTCCTGAAATTAACGTCCTGAAATTAACGTCCTGAAATTAACGACCTGAAATTAACGTCCTGAAATTAACGTCTTGAAATTAACGTCCTGGAATTCACATGTCGCAAACAGAACCTGAAATGTGCCTTGAAATTAACATCTTGAAATTAACGTCTTGAAATTAATGTCTTGAAATTAACGTCTTGAAATTAATATCTTGAAATTAATGTCTTGAAATTAATGTCTTGAAATTAATGTCTTGAAACTAATGTCTTGAAATTAATGTCTTGAAAGTAATGTCTTGAAATTATAGTCTTGAAATTATAGTCTTGAAATTAATGTCTTCAAATTATAGTCTTGAAATTATTGTCTTGAAATTATTGTCTTGAAATTATTGTCTTGAAACTATTGTCTTGAAACTAATATCTTGAAACTATTGTCTTGAAACTATTGTCTTGAAACTATTTTCTTGAAACAATTGTCTTGAAACTATTGTCTTCAAATTATTGTCCTGCAACTATAGTCTTGAAATTATTGTCTTGAAACTATTGTCTTGAAACTAATGTCTTTAAATTAATGTCTTGAAATTAATGTCTTGAAATTATAGTCTTGATATTATAATCTTGAAATTAATGTCTTCAAATTATAGTCTTGAAATTATTGTCTTGAAACTATTGTCTTGAAACTATTGTCTTGAAACTATTGTCTTGAAACTATTGTCTTGAAACTATTTTCTTGAAACTATTGTCTTGAAACTATTGTCTTCAAATTATTGTCTTGTAACTATTGTCTTGAAATTATTGTCTTGAAACTATTGTCTTGAAAATATTTTCTTGAAATTTTTGTCTTGAAATTTTTGTCTTGAAATTATAGTCTTGATATTATAGTCTTGAAATTATAGTCTTGAGATTATAGTCTTGAAATTATGGTCTTGAAATTATAGTCTTGAAATTATTGTTTTGAAATTATAATCCTGAAATTATAGTCTTGAAATTATAGCCTTGATATTATAGCCTTGAAATTATAGCCTTGAAATTATAAACGTGAAATTAACGTCCTGAAATTAACGTCCTGAAATTAACGTCCTGAAATTAACGTCCTGAAACTAACGTCCTGAAATTAACGTCCTGAAATTAACGTCCTGTAATTAACATCCTGGAATTCACGTGTCGCAAACAGAACCTGAAATGTGCCGTGAAATTAACGTCTTGAAAGTAACGTCTTGAAATTGACGTCTTGAAATTGACGTCTTGAAATTGACGTCTTGAAATTGACGTCTTGAAATTGACGTCTTGAAATTTTCGTTCTGAAATTAACGTCCTGAAATTGACGTCCAGAAATTAACGTCCTGAAATTGACGTCCTGAAATTAACGTCTTGAAATTAATATGTCGCAAACAGAACCTGAAATGTGTCTTGACATTAATGGCTTGAAATTAATGTCTTGAAATTAAAGTCTTGAAATTATGGTCTTGAAATTATAGCCTTGAAATTATAGACTTGAAATTATAGTCTGGCAATTATGGTCTGGCAATTATCGTCTGGCACTTATCGTCTGGCACTTATCGTCTGGCACTTATCGTCTGGCACTTATCGTCTGGCACTTATCGTCTGGTGCTTATCATCTGGCACTTATCGTCTGGCAATTATTGTCTGGCAATTGGGGTGGCGTAACATTAATGTCTAGAAATTAATGTTAAGAAATTATTGTCTTGAAATTAACCTGTCGCAAACAGAACCTGCAATGTGTCTTGAAATTAATGTCTTGAAATTAATGTCTTGAAATTGACCAGTCACAAACAAAACATCAAATGTGTCTTGAAATTAAAGTCTTGAAATTAACGTCTTGAAATTAATGTCTTGAAATTAACGTCTTGAAATTAATGTCTTGAAATTAACGTCTTGAAATTAATGTCTTGAAATTATAGTCTTGAAATTATAGTCTGGCAATAATAGTCTGGCAATTATCGTCCGTCAATTATCGTCCGGAAATGATCGTCTGGCAATTATCATCTGGCAATTATCGTCTGGCAATTATCGTCTGGCAATTAAGGTCTGGCAATTAAGGTCTGGCAATTATGGCCTGGCAATTAAGGTCTGGCAATTAAGGTCTGGTAATTAAGGTCTGGCAATTAATGTCCGGCAATTAAGGTCCAGCAATTAAGGTCTGGCAATTATCGTCTGGCAATTATCGTCTGTCACTTATCGTCTGGCAATTGGGGTGGTGTAACATTAATGTCTAGAAATTAATGTTAAGAAATTATTGTCTTGAAATTAACGTCCTGAAATTAACGTCTTGAAATTAATCTGTCACAAACAGAACCTGAAATGTGTCTTCACATTATTGGCTTGAAATTAATGTCTTGAAATTAATTTCTTGAAATTGACGTCTTGAAATTGACGTCTTGAAATTGACGTCTTGAAATTGACGTCTGGAAATTATTGCCTTGAAATTATTGCCTTGAAATTATTGCCTTGAAATTATTGCCTTGAAATTATTGCCTTGACATTATTGCCTTGAAATTATTGCCTTGAAATTATAGTCTTGAAATTATTGCCTTGAAATTATAGTCTTGAAATTATAGTCTTGAAATTATAGTCTTGAAATTATAGTCTTGAAATTCACGACTTGAAATTAACGTCCTGAAATTAACGTCCTGAAATTAACGTCCTAAAATTAACGTCCTGAAATTAACGACCTGAAATTAACGTCCTGAAATTAACGTCTTGAAATTAACGTCTTGAAATTATAGTTTTGAAATTATAGTCTTGAAACTATAGTTTTGAAATTAACGTCTTGAAATTGACGTCTTGAAATTGACATCTTGAAATTGACGTCTTGAAATTGACGTCCTGAAATTGACGTCTTGAAATTATTGCCTTGAAATTATTGCCTTGAAATTATTGCCTTTAAATTATTGCCTTGAAATTATTGCCGTGAAATTAATGTCGTGAAATTAATGTCGTGAAATTAATGTCGTGAAATTAATGTCGTGAAATTAATGTCTTGAAATTATTGTCTTGAAATTATTGTCTTGAAATTAACATGTCGCAAACAGAACCTGAAATGTCGTGAAAGTTATCTCGTGAAATTAATGTCATGAAATTACTGTCGTGAAATTAATGTCGTGAAAGTAATGTCGTGAAATTAATGTCGTGAAATTAATGTCGTGAAATTATTGTCTTGAAATTATCATGTCGCAAACAGAACCTGAAATGTGTCTTGACATTAATGGCTTGAAGTTAATGTCTTGAAATTAATATCTTGAAATTAATGTCTTGAAATTATAGTCTTGATATTATAGTCTTGAAACTAATATCTTGAAATTATAGTCTTGAAATTATGGTCTTGAAATTATAGCCTTGAAATTATAGACTTGAAATTATAGTCTGGCAATTATGGTCTGGCAATTATCGTCTGGCACTTATCGTCTGGCACTTATCGTCTGGCACTTATCGTCTGGCACTTATCGTCTGGCACTTATCGTCTGGTGCTTATCATCTGGCACTTATCGTCTGGCAATTATTGTCTGGCAATTGGGGTGGCGTAACATTAATGTCTAGAAATTAATGTTAAGAAATTATTGTCTTGAAATTAACCTGTCGCAAACAGAACCTGCAATGTGTCTTGAAATTAATGTCTTGAAATTAATGTCTTGAAATTGACCAGTCACAAACAAAACATCAAATGTGTCTTGAAATTAAAGTCTTGAAATTAACGTCTTGAAATTAATGTCTTGAAATTAACGTCTTGAAATTAATGTCTTGAAATTAACGTCTTGAAATTAATGTCTTGAAATTATAGTCTTGAAATTATAGTCTGGCAATAATAGTCTGGCAATTATCGTCCGTCAATTATCGTCCGGAAATGATCGTCTGGCAATTATCATCTGGCAATTATCGTCTGGCAATTATCGTCTGGCAATTAAGGTCTGGCAATTAAGGTCTGGCAATTATGGCCTGGCAATTAAGGTCTGGCAATTAAGGTCTGGTAATTAAGGTCTGGCAATTAAGGTCCGGCAATTAAGGTCCAGCAATTAAGGTCTGGCAATTATCGTCTGGCAATTATCGTCTGTCACTTATCGTCTGGCAATTGGGGTGGTGTAACATTAATGTCTAGAAATTAATGTTAAGAAATTATTGTCTTGAAATTAATGTCTTGAAATTGACCTGTCGCAAACAAATTCTGAAATGTGTCTTGAAATTAAAGTCTTGAAATTAACGTCTTGAAATTAATGTCTTGAAATTAATGTCTTGAAATTAATGTCTTGAAATTATAGTCTTGGAATTATAGTTTTGAAATTATAGTCTTGAAATTATAATCTGGCAATAATAGTCTGGCAATTATAGTCTGGCAATTATCGTCTGGCAATTATCGTCTGGCAATTATCGTCTGGCAATTATCGTCCGGCAATTATCGTCTGGCAATTATCGTCTGGCAATTATCGTCTGGCCATTATCGTCCGGCAATTATCGTGTGGCAATTATCGCCTGGCAATTATCGTCTGGCAATTATCGTCCGGCAATTATCGTCTGGCAATTATCGTCCGTCAATTATCGTCTGGCAACTATCGTCCAGCAATTATCGTCTGGCAATTATCGTCTGGCAATTATCGTCTGGCAATTATCATCTGGCAATTATCATCTGGCAATTGGGGTGGGGTAACATTAATGTTTAGAAATTAATGTTAAGAAATTATTGTCCTGAAATTAACCTGTCACAAACAGAACCTGAAATGTGTCTTGAAATTAATGTCTTGAAATTAATGTCTTGAAATTAATGTCTTGAAATTAACGTCTTGAAATTAATGTCTTGAAATGAACATTTCGCAAACAGAACCTGTAATGTGTCTTGAAATTAATGTCTTGAAATTAATGTGTCGTGAACAGAACCTGAAATGTTTTGAAATTAACGTCCTGAAATTAACGTCCTGAAATTAACGTCCTGAAATTAACGTCCTGAAATTAACGTCCTGAAATTAACATCCTGGAATTCACGTGTCGCAAACAGAACCTGAAATGTGCCGTGAAATTAACATCTTGAAATTAACGTCTTAAAATTAACGCCTTGAAATTAACGTCTTGAAATTATAGTCTTGAAATTAACGTCTTGAAATTAACGTCTTGAAATTAACGTCTTGAAATTGACGTCTTGAAATTGACATCTTGAAATTGACGTCTTGAAATTTACGTCCTGAAATTGACATCTTGAAATTGACGTCCTGAAATTAACGTCCTGAAATTAACGTCTTGAAATTAATCTGTCACAAACAGAACCTGAAATGTGTCTTCACATTATTGGCTTGAAATTAATGTCTTGAAATTAATTTCTTGAAATTGACGTCTTGAAATTGACGTCTTGAAATTGACGTCTTGAAATTGACGTCTGGAAATTATTGCCTTGAAATTATTGCCTTGAAATTATTGCCTTGAAATTATTGCCTTGAAATTATTGCCTTGACATTATTGCCTTGAAATTATTGCCTTGAAATTATAGTCTTGAAATTATTGCCTTGAAATTATAGTCTTGAAATTATAGTCTTGAAATTATAGTCTTGAAATTATAGTCTTGAAATTCACGACTTGAAATTAACGTCCTGAAATTAACGTCCTGAAATTAACGTCCTAAAATTAACGTCCTGAAATTAACGACCTGAAATTAACGTCCTGAAATTAACGTCTTGAAATTAACGTCCTGGAATTCACATGTCGCAAACAGAACCTGAAATGTGCCTTGAAATTAACATCTTGAAATTAACGTCTTGAAATTAATGTCTTGAAATTAACGTCTTGAAATTAACGTCTTGAAATTAACGTCTTGAAATTAACGTCTTGAAATTAACGTCTTGAAATTAACGTCTTGAAATTATAGTTTTGAAATTATAGTCTTGAAACTATAGTTTTGAAATTAACGTCTTGAAATTGACGTCTTGAAATTGACATCTTGAAATTGACGTCTTGAAATTGACGTCCTGAAATTGACGTCTTGAAATTATTGCCTTGAAATTATTGCCTTGAAATTATTGCCTTGAAATTATTGCCTTGAAATTATTGCCATGAAATTAATGTCGTGAAATTAATGTCGTGAAATTAATGTCGTGAAATTAATGTCGTGAAATTAATGTCTTGAAATTATTGTCTTGAAATTATTGTCTTGAAATTAACATGTCGCAAACAGAACCTGAAATGTCGTGAAAGTTATCTCGTGAAATTAATGTCATGAAATTACTGTCGTGAAATTAATGTCGTGAAAGTAATGTCGTGAAATTAATGTCGTGAAATTAATGTCGTGAAATTATTGTCTTGAAATTATCATGTCGCAAACAGAACCTGAAATGTGTCTTGACATTAATGGCTTGAAGTTAATGTCTTGAAATTAATATCTTGAAATTAATGTCTTGAAATTATAGTCTTGATATTATAGTCTTGAAACTAATATCTTGAAATTATAGTCTTGAAATTATGGTCTTGAAATTATAGCCTTGAAATTATAGACTTGAAATTAACGTGCTGAAATTAACGTCCTGAAATTAACATCCTGAAATTAACGTCCTGAAATTAACGTCCTGAAATTAACGTCCAGAAATTAACGTCCTCAAATTAACGTCCTGCAATTAACATCCTGGAATTCACGTGTCGCAAACAGAACCTGAAATGTGCCGTGAAATTAACGTCTTGAAATTAACGTCTTGAAATTGACGACTTGAAATTGATGTCTTGAAATTGACGTCTTGAAATTGACGTCTTGAAATTGACGTCTTGAAATTTACGTCCTGAAATTGACGTCCTGAAATTAACGTCTTGAAATTAATATGTCGCAAACAGAACCTGAAATGTGTCTTGACATTAATGGCTTGAAATTAATGTCTTGAAATTAATGTCTTGAAATTAATGTCTTGAAATTAATCTCTTGAAATTATAGTCTTGAAATTATAGTCTTGAAATTATAGTCTGGCAATTATCGTCTGGCAATTATTGTCTGGCAATTATCGTCTGGCACTTATCGTCTGGCACTTATCGTCTGGCACTTATCGTCTGGCACTTATCATCTGGCATTTATCGTCTGGCACTTATCGTCTGGCACTTATCGTCTGGCACTTATCGTCTGGCACTTATCGTCTGGCACTTATCATCTGGCACTTATCGTCTGGCAATTATCATCTGGCAATTGGGGTGGCGTAACATTAATGTCTAGAAATTAATGTTAAGAAATTATTGTCTTGAAATTAACCTGTCGCAAACAGAACCTGCAATGTGTCTTGAAATTAATGTCTTGAAATTAATGTCTTGAAATTGACCTGTCACAAACAAAACTTCAAATGCGTCTTGAAATTAAAGTCTTGAAATTAACGTCTTGAAATTAATGTCTTGAAATTATAGTCTTGAAATTATAGTCTGGCAATAATAGTCTGGCAACTATCGTCCGGCAATTATCGTCCGGAAATGATCGTCTGGCACTTATCATCTGGCACTAATCGTCTGGCAATTATCGTCTGGCACTTATCGTCTGGCACTTATCGTCTGGCACTTATCGTCTGGCACTTATCGTCTGGCAATTATCATCTGGCAATTGGGGTGGCATAACATTAATGTCTAGAAATTAATGTTAAGATATTATTGTCTTGAAATTAACCTGTCGCAAACAGAACCTGCAATGTGTCTTGAAATTAATGTCTTGAAATTAATGTCTTGAAATTGACCTGTCGCAAACAAAACCTCAAATGCGTCTTGAAATTAAAGTCTTGAAATTAACGTCTTGAAATTAACGACTTGAAATTAACGTCCTGAAATTAACGTCCTGAAATTAACATCCTGACATTAACGTCCTGAAATTAACGACCTGAAATTAACGTCCTGAAATTAACGTCCTGAAATTAACGTCCTGGAATTCACGTGTCGCAAACAGAACCTGAAATGTGCCTTGAAATTAACATCTTGAAATTAACGTCTTGAAATTAATGTCTTGAAATTAACGTCTTGAAATTAACGTCTTGGAATTAACGTCTTGAAATTAACGTCTTGAAATTATAGTCTTGAAATTATAGTCTTGAAATTAACGTCTTGAAATTAACGTCTTGAAATTGACGTCTTGAAATTGACGTCTTGAAATTATTGCCTTGAAATTATTGCCTTGAAATTATTGCCGTGAATTAATGTCGTGAAATTAATGTCGTGAAATTAATGTCGTGAAATTAATGTCGTGAATTAATGTCGTGAAATTAATGTCTTGAAATTATTGTCTTGAAATTTTTGTCTTGAAATTCTCATGTCGCAAACAGAACCTGAAATGTGTCTTAAAATTAATGTCTTGAAGTTAATGTCTTCAAGTTTATGTCTTGAAATTAATATCTTGAAATTAATGTCTTCAAATTAATGTCTTGAAACTAATGTCTTGAAATTAATGTCTTGAAATTAATGTCTTGAAATTATAGTCTTGAAATTATTGTCTTGAAATTATTGTCTTGAACCTATTGTCTTGAAATTATTGTCTTGAAATTATTGTCTTGAAATTAATGTCTTCAAATTGACGTCTTGAAATTGACGTCTTGAAATTATTGCCTTGAAATTATTGCCTTGAAATTATTGCCGTGAAATTAATGTCGTGAAATTAATGTCGTGAAATTAATGTCGTGAAATTAATGTCGTGAATTAATGTCGTGAAATTAATGTCTTGAAATTATTGTCTTGAAATTATTGTCTTGAAATTCTCATGTCGCAAACAGAACCTGAAATGTGTCTTGAAATTAATGTCTTGAAGTTAATGTCGTCAAGTTTATGTCTTGAAATTAATATCTTGAAATTAATGTCTTCAAATTAATGTCTTGAAACTAATGTCTTGAAATTAATGTCTTGAAATTAATGTCTTGAAATTATAGTCTTGAAATTATTGTCTTGAAATTATTGTCTTGAAATTATTGTCTTGAAACTATTGTCTTGAAACTAATGTCTTGAAACTATTGTCTTGAAACTATTGTCTTGAAACTATTTTCTTGAAACTATTGTCTTGAAACTACTGTCTTCAAATTATTGTCTTGTAACTATTGTCTTGAAATTATTGTCTTGAAACTATTGTCTTGAAACTAATGTCTTGAAATTAATGTCTTGAAATTAATGTCTTGAAATTATAGTCTTGAAATTATAGTCTTGAAATTAATGTCTTCAAATTATAGTCTTGAAATTATTGTCTTGAAATTATTGTCTTGAAATTATTGTCTTGAAACTATTGTCTTGAAACTATTGTCTTGAAACTATTGTCTTGAAACTATTGTCTTGAAACTATTTTCTTGAAACTATTGTCCTGAAACTATTGTCTTCAAATTATTGTCTTGTAATTATTGTCTTGAAATTATTGTCTTGAAACTATTGTCTTGAAAATATTGTCTTGAAATTTTTGTCTTGAAATTTTTGTCTTGAAAGTATAGTCTTGATATTATAGTCTTGAAATTATAGTCTTGAAATTATAGTCTTGAAATTATGGTCTTGAAATTATAGTCTTGAAATTATTGTTTTGAAATTATAGTCCTAAAATTATAGTCTTGAAATTATAGCCTTGAAATTATAGCCTTGAAATTATAGCCTTGAAATTATAGACTTGAAATTAACGTCCTGAAATTAACGTCCTGAAATTAACGTCCTGAAATTAACATCCTGAAATTAACGTCCTGAAATTAACGTCCTGAAATTAACGTCCTGAAATTAACATCCTGAAATTAACGTCCTGAAATTAACGTCCTGAAATTAACATCCTGAAATTAACGTCCTGAAATTAACGTCCTGAAATTAACGTCCTGAAACTAACGTCCTGAAATTAACGTCCTGAAATTAACGTCCTGAAATTAACATCCTGGAATTCACGTGTCGCAAACAGAACCTGAAATGTGCCGTGAAATTAACGTCTTGAAAGTAACGTTTTGAAATTGACGTCTTGAAATTGACGTCTTGAAATTGACGTCTTTAAATTTACGTCCTGAAATTAACGTCCTGAAATTGACGTCCAGAAATTAACGTCTTGAAATTAATATGTCGCAAACAGAACCTGAAATGTGTCTTGACATTAATGGCTTGAAATTAATGTCTTGAAATTAATGTCTTGAAATTAATGTCTTGAAATTAAAGTCTTGAAATTATAGTCTTGAAATTAACGTCTTGAAATTATAGTCTGGCAATTATCGTCTGGCAATTATCGACTGGCAATTATCGTCTGGCACTTATCGTCTGGCACATCGTCTGGCACTTATCGTCCGGCACTTATCGTCCGGCAAATATCGTCTGGAAATGATCGTCTGGCAATTATCATCTGGCAATTATCGTCTGGCAATTATCGTCTGGCAATTAAGGTCTGGCAATTAAGGTCTGGCAATTATGGCCTGGCAATTAAGGTCTGGCAATTAACGTCTGGTAATTAAGGTCTGGCAATTAAGGTCCAGCAATTAAGGTCCGGCAATTAAGGTCTGGCAATTAAGGACTGGCAATTAAGGTCTGGCAATTATCGTCTGGCAATTATCGTCTGGCAATTATCGTCTGGCAATTATCGTCTGGCACTTATCGTCTGGCAATTGGGGTGGCGTAACATTAATGTCTAGAAATTAATGTTAAGAAATTATTGTCTTGAAATTAATGTCTTGAAATTGACCTGTCGCAAACAAAACCTGAAATGTGTCTTGAAATTAAAGTCTTGAAATTAACGTCTTGAAATTAATGTCTTGAAATTAATGTCTTGAAATTATAGTCTTGGAATTATAGTCTTGGAATTATAGTCTTGAAATTATAGTCTGGCAATAATAGTCTGGCAATTATAGTCTGGCAATTATCATCTGGCAATTATCGTCTGGCAATTATCGTCTGGCAATTATCGTCTGGCAATTATCGTCCGGCAATTATGGTCTGGCAATTATCGTGTGGCAATTATCGTCTGGCAATTATCGTCTGGCCATTATCGTCTGGCAATTATCGTCTGGCAATTATCGTCCGGCAATTATCGTCTGGCAATTATCGCCTGGCAATTATCGTCTGGCAATTATCGTCCGGCAATCATTGTCTTGCAATTAAGGTCTGGTAATTAAGGTCTGGCAATTAAGGTCCGGCAATTAAGGTCTGGCAATTAACGACCTGAAATTAACGTCCTGAAATTAACGTCTTGAAATTAACGACCTGGAATTCACATGTCGCAAACAGAACCTGAAATGTGCCTTGAAATTAATGTCTTGAAATTATTGTCTTGAAACTATTGTCTTGAAACTAATGTCTTGAAATTGACGTCTTGAAATTGACGTCTTGAAATTGACTTCTTGAAATTGACGTCTTTAAATTTACGTCCTGAAATTAACGTCCTGAAATTGACGTCCAGAAATTAACGTCTTGAAATTAATATGTCGCAAACAGAACCTGAAATGTGTCTTGACATTAATGGCTTGAAATTAATGAATTGAAATTAATGTCTTGAAATTAATGTCTTGAAATTAAAGTCTTGAAATTATAGTCTTGAAATTAACGTCTTGAAATTATAGTCTGGCAATTATCGTCTGGCAATTATCGTCTGGCACATCGTCTGGCACTTATCGTCCGGCACTTATCGTCCGGCAATTATCGTCTGGAAATGATCGTCTGGCAATTATCATCTGGCAATTATCGTCTGGCAATTATCGTCTGGCAATTAAGGTCTGGCAATTAAGGTCTGGCAATTATGGCCTGGCAATTAAGGTCTGGCAATTAACGTCTGGTAATTAAGGTCTGGCAATTAAGGTCCGGCAATTAAGGTCCGGCAATTAAGGTCTGGCAATTAAGGACTGGCAATTAAGGTCTGGCAATTATCGTCTGGCAATTATCGTGTGGCAATTATCGTCTGGCAATTATCGTCTGGCCATTATCGTCCGGCAATTATCGTCTGGCAATTATCACCTGGCAATTATCGTCTGGCAATTATCGTCCGGCAATCATTGTCTTGCAATTAAGGTCTGGTAATTAAGGTCTGGCAATTAAGGTCCGGCAATTAAGGTCTGGCAATTAACGACCTGAAATTAACGTCCTGAAATTAACGTCTTGAAATTAACGACCTGGAATTCACATGTCGCAAACAGAACCTGAAATGTGCCTTGAAATTAATGTCTTGAAATTATTGTCTTGAAACTATTGTCTTGAAACTAATGTCTTGAAATTAATGTCTTGAAATTAATGTCTTGAAATTATAGTCTTGAAATTATAGTCTTGAAATTAATGTCTTCAAATTATAGTCTTGAAATTATTGTCTTGAAATTATTGTCTTGAAATTATTGTCTTGAAACTATTGTCTTGAAACTATTGTCTTGAAACTATTGTCTTGAAACTATTGTCTTGAAACTATTTTCTTGAAACTATTGTCTTGAAACTATTGTCTTCAAATTATTGTCTTGTAATTATTATCTTGAAATTATTGTCTTGAAACTATTGTCTTGAAAATATTGTCTTGAAATTTTTGTCTTGAAATTTTTGTCTTGAAAGTATAGTCTTGATATTATAGTCTTGAAATTATAGTCTTGAAATTATAGTCTTGAAATTATGGTCTTGAAATTATAGTCTTGAAATTATTGTTTTGAAATTATAGTCCTAAAATTATAGTCTTGAAATTATAGCCTTGAAATTATAGCCTTGAAATTATAGCCTTGAAATTATAGACTGGAAATTAACGTCCTGAAATTAACGTCCTGAAATTAACGTCCTGAAATTAACATCCTGAAATTAACGTCCTGAAATTAACGTCCTGAAATTAACGTCCTGAAATTAACGTCCTGAAATTAACGTCCTGAAATTAACGTCCTGAAACTAACGTCCTGAAATTAACGTCCTGAAATTAACGTCCTGAAATTAACATCCTGGAATTCACGTGTCGCAAACAGAACCTGAAATGTGCCGTGAAATTAACGTCTTGAAAGTAACGTTTTGAAATTGACGTCTTGAAATTGACGTCTTGAAATTGACTTCTTGAAATTGACGTCTTTAAATTTACGTCCTGAAATTAACGTCCTGAAATTAATATGTCGCAAACAGAACCTGAAATGTGTCTTGACATTAATGGCTTGAAATTAATGGCTTGAAATTAATGTCTTGAAATTAATGTCTTGAAATTAAAGTCTTGAAATTATAGTCTTGAAATTAACGTCTTGAAATTATAGTCTGGCAATTATCGTCTGGCAATTATCGACTGGCAATTATCGTCTGGCACATCGTCTGGCACTTATCGTCCGGCACTTATCGTCCGGCAATTATCGTCTGGAAATGATCGTCTGGCAATTATCATCTGGCAATTATCGTCTGGCAATTATCGTCTGGCAATTAAGGTCTGGCAATTAAGGTCTGGCAATTATGGCCTGGCAATTAAGGTCTGGCAATTAACGTCTTGTAATTAAGGTCTGGCAATTAAGGTCCGGCAATTAAGGTCCGGCAATTAAGGTCTGGCAATTAAGGACTGGCAATTAAGGTCTGGCAATTATCGTCTGGCAATTATCGTCTGGCAATTATCGTCTGGCAATTATCGTCTGGCACTTATCGTCTGGCAATTGGGGTGGCGTAACATTAATGTCTAGAAATTAATGTTAAGAAATTATTGTCTTGAAATTAATGTCTTGAAATTGACCTGTCGCAAACAAAACCTGAAATGTGTCTTGAAATTAAAGACTTGAAATTAACGTCTTGAAATTAATGTCTTGAAATTAATGTCTTGAAATTATAGTCTTGGAATTATAGTCTTGGAATTATAGTCTTGAAATTATAGTCTGGCAATAATAGTCTGGCAATTATAGTCTGGCAATTATCATCTGGCAATTATCGTCTGGCAATTATCGTCTGGCAATTATCGTCTGGCAATTATCGTCCGGCAATTATCGTCTGGCAATTATCGTGTGGCAATTATCGTCTGGCAATTATCGTCTGGCCATTATCGTCTGGCAATTATCGTCTGGCAATTATCGTCTGGCAAAAATAGCCTGGCAATTATCGTCTGGCAATTATCGTCTGGCAATTATCGTCCGGCAATCATTGTCTTGCAATTAAGGTCTGGTAATTAAGGTCTGGCAATTAAGGTCCGGCAATTAAGGTCTGGCAATTAACGACCTGAAATTAACGTCCTGAAATTAACGTCTTGAAATTAACGACCTGGAATTCACATGTCGCAAACAGAACCTGAAATGTGCCTTGAAATTAACATCTTGAAATTAACGTCTTGAAATTAATGTCTTGAAATTGACCTGTCGCAAACAAAACCTGAAATGTGTCTTGAAATTAAAGACTTGAAATTAACGTCTTGAAATTAATGTCTTGAAATTAATGTCTTGAAATTAATGTCTTGAAATTATAGTCTTGGAATTATAGTCTTGGAATTATAGTCTTGAAATTATAGTCTGGCAATAATAGTCTGGCAATTATAGTCTGGCAATTATCATCTGGCAATTATCGTCTGGCAATTATCGTCTGGCAATTATCGTCTGGCAATTATCGTCTGGCAATTATCGTCCGGCAATTATCGTCTGGCAATTATCGTCTGGCAATTATCGTCTGGCAATTATCGTCTGGCCATTATCGTCTGGCAATTATCGTCTGGCAATTATCGTCCGGCAATTATCGTCTGGCAATTATCGCCTGGCAATTATCGTCTGGCAATTATCGTCTGGCAATTATCGTCCGGCAATCATTGTCTTGCAATTAAGGTCTGGTAATTAAGGTCTGGCAATTAAGGTCCAGCAATTAAGGTCTGGCAATTAACGACCTGAAATTAACATCCTGAAATTAACGTCTTGAAATTAACGACCTGGAATTCACATGTCGCAAACAGAACCTGAAATGTGCCTTGAAATTAACATCTTGAAATTAACGTCTTGAAATTAATGTCTTGAAATTGACGTCTTGAAATTTACGTCTTGAAATTGATGTCCTGAAATTAACGTCCTGAAATTGACGTCCAGAAATTAACGTCCTGAAATTGACGTCCTGAAATTAACGTCTTGAAATTAATATGTCGCAAACAGAACCTGAAATGTGTCTTGACATTAATGGCTTGAAATTAATGTCTTGAAATTAATGTCTTGAAATTATAGTCTTGAAATTATAGTCTTGAAATTATACTCTGGCAATTATCGTCTGGCAATTATTGTCTGGCAATTATCGTCTGGCACTTATCGTCTGGCACTTATCGTCTGGCACTTATCGTCTGGCACTTATCGTCTGGCATTTATCGTCTGGCACTTATCGTCTGGCACTTATCGTCTGGCACTTATCGTCTGGCACTTATCGTCTGGCACTTATCATCTGGCACTTATCATCTGGCAATTATCGTCTGGCAATTAAGGTCTGGCAATTAAGGTCTGGCAATTATGGCCTGGCAATTAAGGTCTGGCAATTAACGTCTGGTAATTAAGGTCTGGCAATTAAGGTCCGACAATTAAGGTCCGGCAATTAAGGTCTGGCAATTAAGGACTGGCAATTAAGGTCTGGCAATTATCGTCTGGCAATTATCGTCTGGCAATTATCGTCTGGCAATTATCGTCTGGCACTTATCGTCTGGCAATTGGGGTGGCGTAACATTAATGTCTAGAAATTAATGTTAAGAAATTATTGTCTTGAAATTAATGTCTTGAAATTGACCTGTCGCAAACAAAACCTGAAATGTGTCTTGAAATTAAAGTCAAGAAATTAACGTCTTGAAATTAATGTCTTGAAATTAATGTCTTGAAATTATAGTCTTGGAATTATAGTCTTGGAATTATAGTCTTGAAATTATAGTCTGGCAATAATAGTCTGGCAATTATAGTCTGGCAATTATCATCTGGCAATTATCGTCTGGCAATTATCGTCTGGCAATTATCGTCTGGCAATTATCGTCCGGCAATTATCGTCTGGCAATTATCGTGTGGCAATTATCGTCTAGCAATTATCGTCTGGCCATTATCGTCTGGCAATTATCGTCTGGCAATTATCGTCTGGCAATTATCGCCTGGCAATTATCGTCTGGCAATTATCGTCTGGCAATTATCGTCCGGCAATCATTGTCTTGCAATTAAGGTCTGGTAATTAAGGTCTGGCAATTAAGGTCCGGCAATTAAGGTCTGGCAATTAACGACCTGAAATTAACGTCCTGAAATTAACGTCTTGAAATTAACGACCTGGAATTCACATGTCGCAAACAGAACCTGAAATGTGCCTTGAAATTAACATCTTGAAATTAACGTCTTGAAATTAATGTCTTGAAATTGACCTGTCGCAAACAAAACCTGAAATGTGTCTTGAAATTAAAGACTTGAAATTAACGTCTTGAAATTAATGTCTTGAAATTAATGTCTTGAAATTATAGTCTTGGAATTATAGTCTTGGAATTATAGTCTTGAAATTATAGTCTGGCAATAATAGTCTGGCAATTATAGTCTGGCAATTATCATCTGGCAATTATCGTCTGGCAATTATCGTCTGGCAATTATCGTCTGGCAATTATCGTCTGGCAATTATCGTCCGGCAATTATCGTCTGGCAATTATCGTGTGGCAATTATCGTCTGGCAATTATCGTCTGGCCATTATCGTCTGGCAATTATCGTCCGGCAATTATCGTCCGGCAATTATCGTGTGGCAATTATCGCCTGGCAATTATCGTCTGGCAATTATCGTCTGGCAATTATCGTCCGGCAATCATTGTCTTGCAATTAAGGTCTGGTAATTAAGGTCTGGCAATTAAGGTCCAGCAATTAAGGTCTGGCAATTAACGACCTGAAATTAACGTCCTGAAATTAACGTCGTGAAATTAACGACCTGGAATTCACATGTCGCAAACAGAACCTGAAATGTGCCTTGAAATTAACATCTTGAAATTAACGTCTTGAAATTAATGTCTTGAAATTGACGTCTTGAAATTTACGTCTTGAAATTGATGTCCTGAAATTAACGTCCTGAAATTGACGTCCAGAAATTAACATCCTGAAATTGACGTCCTGAAATTAACGTCTTGAAATTAATATGTCGCAAACAGAACCTGAAATGTGTCTTGACATTAATGGCTTGAAATTAATGTCTTGAAATTAATGTCTTGAAATTAATGTCTTGAAATTATAGTCTTGAAATTATAGTCTTGAAATTATAGTCTGGCAATTATCGTCTGGCAATTATTGTCTGGCAATTATCGTCTGGCACTTATCGTCTGGCACTTATCGTCTGGCACTTATCGTCTGGCACTTATCGTCTGGCATTTATCGTCTGGCACTTATCGTCTGGCACTTATCGTCTGGCACTTATCGTCTGGCACTTATCGTCTGGCACTTATCATCTGGCACTTATCGTCTGGCAATTATTGTCTGGCAATTGGGGTGGCGTAACATTAATGTCTAGAAATTAATGTTAAGAAATTATTGTCTTGAAATTAACCTGTCGCAAACAGAACCTGCAATGTATCTTGAAATTAATGTCTTGAAATTAATGTCTTGAAATTGACCTGTCACAAACAAAACTTCAAATTCGTCTTGAAATTAAAGTCTTGAAATTAACGTCTTGAAATTAATGTCTTGAAATTAACGTCTTGAAATTAATGTCTTGAAATTAACGTCTTGAAATTAATGTCTTGAAATTATAGTCTTGAAATTATAGTGTGGCAATAATAGTCTGGCAACTATCGTCCGGCAATTATCGTCCGGAAATGATCGTCTGGCACTTATCATCTGGCACTAATCGTCTGGCAATTATCGTCTGGCACTTATCGTCTGGCACTTATCGTCTGGCACTTATCGTCTGGCACTTATCGTCTGGCAATTATCATCTGGCAATTGGGGTGGCGTAACATTAATGTCTAGAAATTAATGTTAAGATATTATTGTCTTGAAATTAACCTGTCGCAAACAGAACCTGCAATGTGTCTTGAAATTAATGTCTTGAAATTAATGTCTTGAAATTGACCTGTCGCAAACAAAACCTCAAATGCGTCTTGAAATTAAAGTCTTGAAATTAACGTCTTGAAATTAACGACTTGAAATTAACGTCCTGAAATTAACGTCCTGAAATTAACATCCTGACATTAACGTCCTGAAATTAACGACCTGAAATTAACGTCCTGAAATTAACGTCCTGAAATTAACGTCCTGGAATTCACGTGTCGCAAACAGAACCTGAAATGTGCCTTGAAATTAACATCTTGAAATTAACGTCTTGAAATTAATGTCTTGAAATTAACGTCTTGAAATTATAGTCTTGAAATTATAGTCTTGAAATTATAGTCTGGCAATTATCGTCTGGCAATTATTGTCTGGCAATTATCGTCTGGCACTTATCGTCTGGCACTTATCGTCTGGCACTTATCGTCTGGCACTTATCGTCTGGCATTTATCGTCTGGCACTTATCGTCTGGCACTTATCGTCTGGCACTTATCGTCTGGCACTTATCGTCTGGCACTTATCATCTGGCACTTATCGTCTGGCAATTATCATCTGGCAATTGGGGTGGCGTAACATTAATGTCTAGAAATTAATGTTAAGAAATTATTGTCTTGAAATTAACCTGTCGCAAACAGAACCTGCAATGTGTCTTGAAATTAATGTCTTGAAATTAATGTCTTGAAATTGACCTGTCACAAACAAAACTTCAAATGCGTCTTGAAATTAAAGTCTTGAAATTAACGTCTTGAAATTAATGTCTTGAAATTAACGTCTTGAAATTAATGTCTTGAAATTAACGTCTTGAAATTAATGTCTTGAAATTATAGTCTTGAAATTATAGTCTGGCAATAATAGTCTGGCAACTATCGTCCGGCAATTATCGTCCGGAAATGATCGTCTGGCACTTATCATCTGGCACTAATCGTCTGGCAATTATCGTCTGGCACTTATCGTCTGGCACTTACCGTCTGGCACTTATCGTCTGGCACTTATCGTCTGGCAATTATCATCTGGCAATTGGGGTGGCGTAACATTAATGTCTAGAAATTAATGTTAAGATATTATTGTCTTGAAATTAACCTGTCGCAAACAGAACCTGCAATGTGTCTTGAAATTAATGTCTTGAAATTAATGTCTTGAAATTGACCTGTCGCAAACAAAACCTCAAATGCGTCTTGAAATTAAAGTCTTGAAATTAACGTCTTGAAATTAACGACTTGAAATTAACGTCCTGAAATTAACGTCCTGAAATTAACATCCTGACATTAACGTCCTGAAATTAACGACCTGAAATTAACGTCCTGAAATTAACGTCCTGAAATTAACGTCCTGGAATTCACGTGTCGCAAACAGAACCTGAAATGTGCCTTGAAATTAACATCTTGAAATTAACGTCTTGAAATTAATGTCTTGAAATTAACGTCTTGAAATTATAGTCTTGAAATTATAGTCTTGAAATTATAGTCTGGCAATTATCGTCTGGCAATTATTGTCTGGCAATTATCGTCTGGCACTTATCGTCTGGCACTTATCGTCTGGCACTTATCGTCTGGCACTTATCGTCTGGCATTTATCGTCTGGCACTTATCGTCTGGCACTTATCGTCTGGCACTTATCGTCTGGCACTTATCGTCTGGCACTTATCATCTGGCACTTATCGTCTGGCAATTATCATCTGGCAATTGGGGTGGCGTAACATTAATGTCTAGAAATTAATGTTAAGAAATTATTGTCTTGAAATTAACCTGTCGCAAACAGAACCTGCAATGTGTCTTGAAATTAATGTCTTGAAATTAATGTCTTGAAATTGACCTGTCACAAACAAAACTTCAAATTCGTCTTGAAATTAAAGTCTTGAAATTAACGTCTTGAAATTAATGTCTTGAAATTAACGTCTTGAAATTAATGTCTTGAAATTAACGTCTTGAAATTAATGTCTTGAAATTATAGTCTTGAAATTATAGTCTGGCAATAATAGTCTGGCAACTATCGTCCGGCAATTATCGTCCGGAAATGATCGTCTGGCACTTATCATCTGGCACTAATCGTCTGGCAATTATCGTCTGGCACTTATCGTCTGGCACTTATCGTCTGGCACTTATCGTCTGGCACTTATCGTCTGGCAATTATCATCTGGCAATTGGGGTGGCGTAACATTAATGTCTAGAAATTAATGTTAAGATATTATTGTCTTGAAATTAACCTGTCGCAAACAGAACCTGCAATGTGTCTTGAAATTAATGTCTTGAAATTAATGTCTTGAAATTGACCTGTCGCAAACAAAACCTCAAATGCGTCTTGAAATTAAAGTCTTGAAATTAACGTCTTGAAATTAACGACTTGAAATTAACGTCCTGAAATTAACGTCCTGAAATTAACATCCTGACATTAACGTCCTGAAATTAACGACCTGAAATTAACGTCCTGAAATTAACGTCCTGAAATTAACGTCCTGGAATTCACGTGTCGCAAACAGAACCTGAAATGTGCCTTGAAATTAACATCTTGAAATTAACGTCTTGAAATTAATGTCTTGAAATTAACGTCTTGAAATTAACGTCTTGAAATTAACGTCTTGAAATTAACGTCTTGAAATTATAGTCTTGAAATTAACGTCTTGAAATTAACGTCTTGAAATTGACGTCTTGAAATTGACGTCTTGAAATTATTGCCTTGAAATTATTGCCTTGAAATTATTGCCGTGAAATTAACGTCGTGAAATTAATGTCGTGAAATTAATGTCGTGAAATTAATGTCGTGAATTAATGTCGTGACATTAATGTCTTGAAATTATTGTCTTGAAATTATTGTCTTGAAATTCTCATGTCGCAAACAGAACCTGAAATGTCTCTTGAAATTAATGTCTTGAAGTTAATGTCTTCAAGTTTATGTCTTGAAATTAATATCTTGAAATTAATATCTTGAAATTATTGTCTTGAAACTATTGTCTTGAAACTAATGTCGTTAAATTAATGTCTTGAAATTAATGTCTTGAAATTATAGTCTTGAAATTATAATCTTGAAATTATTGTCTTGAAATTATTGTCTTGAAATTATTGTCTTGAAACTATTGTCTTGAAACTATTGTCTTGAAACTATTGTCTTGAAACTATTGTCTTGAAACTATTTTCTTGAAACTATTGTCTTGAAACTATTGTCTTCAAATTATTGTCTTGTAATTATTGTCTTGAAATTATTGTCTTGAAACTATTGTCTTGAAAATATTGTCTTGAAATTTTTGTCTTGAAATTTTTGTCTTGAAAGTATAGTCTTGATATTATAGTCTTGAAATTATAGTCTTGAAATTATGGTCTTGAAACTATAGTCTTGAAATTATTGTTTTGAAATTATAGTCCTAAAATTATAGTCTTGAAATTATAGCCTTGAAATTATAGCCTTGAAATTATAGCCTTGAAATTAACGTCCTGAAATTAACGTCCTGCAATTAACGTCCTGAAATTAACATCCTGAAATTAACGTCCTGAAATTAACGTCCCGAAATTAACGTCCTGAAATTAACATCCTGAAATTAACGTCCTGAAATTAACGTCCTGAAATTAACGTCCTGAAACTAACGTCCTGAAATTAACGTCCTGAAATTAACGTCCTGAAATTAGCATCCTGGAATTCACGTGTCGCAAACAGAACCTGAAATGTGCCGTGAAATTAACGTCTTGAAAGTAACGTTTTGAAATTGACGTCTTGAAATTGACGTCTTGAAATTGACTTCTTGAAATTGACGTCTTTAAATTTACGTCCTGAAATTAACGTCCTGAAATTGACGTCCAGAAATTAACGTCTTGAAATTAATATGTCGCAAACAGAACCTGAAATGTGTCTTGACATTAATGGCTTGAAATTAATGTCTTGAAATTATAGTCTTGAAATTAACGTCTTGAAATTATAGTCTGGCAATTATCGTCTGGCAATTATCGACTGGCAATTATCGTCTGGCACATCGTCTGGCACTTATCGTCCGGCACTTATCGTCCGGCAATTATCGTCTGGAAATGATCGTCTGGCAATTATCATCTGGCAATTATCGTCTGGCAATTATCGTCTGGCAATTAAGGTCTGGCAATTAAGGTCTGGCAATTATGGCCTGGCAATTAAGGTCTGGCAATTAACGTCTGGTAATTAAGGTCTGGCAATTAAGGTCTGGCAATTAAGGTCCGGCAATTAAGGTCTGGCAATTAAGGACTGGCAATTAAGGTCTGGCAATTATCGTCTGGCAATTATCGTCTGGCAATTATCGTCTGGCACTTATCGTCTGGCAATTGGGGTGGCGTAACATTAATGTCTAGAAATTAATGTTAAGAAATTATTGTCTTGAAATTAATGTCTTGAAATTGACCTGTCGCAAACAAAACCTGAAATGTGTCTTGAAATTAAAGACTTGAAATTAACGTCTTGAAATTAATGTCTTGAAATTAATGTCTTGAAATTATAGTCTTGGAATTATAGTCTTGGAATTATAGTCTTGAAATTATAGTCTGGCAATAATAGTCTGGCAATTATAGTCTGGCAATTATCATCTGGCAATTATCGTCTGGCAATTATCGTCTGGCAATTATCGTCTGGCAATTATCGTCCGGCAATTATCGTCTGGCAATTATCGTGTGGCAATTATCGTCTGGCAATTATCGTCTGGCCATTATCGTCTGGCAATTATCGTCTGGCAATTATCGTCTGGCAATTATCGCCTGGCAATTATCGTCTGGCAATTATCGTCTGGCAATTATCGTCCGGCAATCATTGTCTTGCAATTGTCTGGTAATTAAGGTCTGGCAATTAAGGTCCGGCAATTAAGGTCTGGCAATTAACGACCTGAAATTAACGTCCTGAAATTAACGTCTTGAAATTGACGTCTTGAAATTTACGTTTTGAAATTGATGTCCTGAAATTAACGTCCTGAAATTGACGTCCAGAAATTAACGTCCTGAAATTGACGTACTGAAATTAACGTCTTGAAATTAATATGTCGCAAACAGAACCTGAAATGTGTCTTGACATTAATGGCTTGAAATTAATGTCTTGAAATTAATGTCTTGAAATTAATGTCTTGAAATTATAGTCTTGAAATTATAGTCTTGAAATTATAGTCTGGCAATTATCGTCTGTCAATTATTGTCTGGCAATTATCGTCTGGCACTTATCGTCTGGCAATTATCGTCTGGCACTTATCGTCTGACAATTGGGGTGGCGTAACATTAATGTCTAGAAATTAATGTTAAGAAATTATTGTCTTGAAATTAATGTCTTGAAATTGACCTGTCGCAAACAAAACCTGAAATGTGTCTTGAAATTAAAGACTTGAAATTAACGTCTTGAAATTAATGTCTTGAAATTAATGTCTTGAAATTATAGTCTTGGAATTATAGTCTTGGAATTATAGTCTTGAAATTATAGTCTGGCAATAATAGTCTGGCAATTATAGTCTGGCAATTATCATCTGGCAATTATCGTCTGGCAATTATCGTCTGGCAATTATCGTCTGGCAATTATCGTCCGGCAATTATCGTCTGGCAATTATCGTGTGGCAATTATCGTCTGGCAATTATCGTCTGGCCATTATCGTCTGGCAATTATCGTCTGGCAATTATCGTCTGGCAATTATCGCCTGGCAATTATCGTCTGGCAATTATCGTCTGGCAATTATCGTCCGGCAATCATTGTCTTGCAATTAAGGTCTGGTAATTAAGGTCTGGCAATTAAGGTCCGGCAATTAAGGTCTGGCAATTAACGACCTGAAATTAATGTCCTGAAATTAACGTCTTGAAATTGACGTCTTGAAATTGACGTTTTGAAATTGATGTCCTGAAATTAACGTCCTGAAATTGACGTCCAGAAATTAACGTCCTGAAATTGACGTACTGAAATTAACGTCTTGAAATTAATATGTCGCAAACAGAACCTGAAATGTGTCTTGACATTAATGGCTTGAAATTAATGTCTTGAAATTAATGTCTTGAAATTAATGTCTTGAAATTATAGTCTTGAAATTATAGTCTTGAAATTATAGTCTGGCAATTATCGTCTGGCAATTATTGTCTGGCAATTATCGTCTGGCACTTATCGTCTGGCACTTATCGTCTGGCACTTATCGTCTGGCACTTATCGTCTGGCATTTATCGTCTGGCACTTATCGTCTGGCACTTATCGTCTGGCACTTATCGTCTGGCACTTATCGTCTGGCACTTATCGTCTGGCACTTATCGTCTGGCAATTATCATCTGGCAATTGGGGTGGCGTAACATTAATGTCTAGAAATTAATGTTAAGAAATTATTGTCTTGAAATTAACCTGTCGCAAACAGAACCTGCAATGTGTCTTGAAATTAATGTCTTGAAATTAATGTCTTGAAATTGACCTGTCACAAACAAAACTTCAAATGCGTCTTGAAATTAAAGTCTTGAAGTTAACGTCTTGAAATTAATGTCTTGAAATTAACGTCTTGAAATTAATGTCTTGAAATTAACGTCTTGAAATTAATGTCTTGAAATTATAGTCTTGAAATTATAGTCTGGCAATAATAGTCTGGCAACTATCGTCCGGCAATTATCGTCCGGAAATGATCGTCTGGCACTTATCATCTGGCACTAATCGTCTGGCAATTATCGTCTGGCACTTATCGTCTGGCACTTATCGTCTGGCACTTATCGTCTGGCACTTATCGTCTGGCAATTATCATCTGGCAATTGGGGTGGCGTAACATTAATGTCTAGAAATTAATGTTAAGATATTATTGTCTTGAAATTAACCTGTCGCAAACAGAACCTGCAATGTGTCTTGAAATTAATGTCTTGAAATTAATGTCTTGAAATTGACCTGTCGCAAACAAAACCTCAAATGCGTCTTGAAATTAAAGTCTTGAAATTAACGTCTTGAAATTAACGACTTGAAATTAACGTCCTGAAATTAACGTCCTGAAATTAACATCCTGACATTAACGTCCTGAAATTAACGACCTGAAATTAACGTCCTGAAATTAACGTCCTGAAATTAACGTCCTGGAATTCACGTGTCGCAAACAGAACCTGAAATGTACCTTGAAATTAACATCTTGAAATTAACGTCTTGAAATTAATGTCTTGAAATTAACGTCTTGAAATTAACGTCTTGGAATTAACGTCTTGAAATTAACGTCTTGAAATTATAGTCTTGAAATTATAGTCTTGAAATTAACGTCTTGAAATTAACGTCTTGAAATTGACGTCTTGAAATTGACGTCTTGAAATTATTGCCTTGAAATTATTGCCTTGAAATTATTGCCGTGAATTAATGTCGTGAAATTAATGTCGTGAAATTAATGTCGTGAAATTAATGTCGTGAATTAATGTCGTGAAATTAATGTCTTGAAATTATTGTCTTGAAATTTTTGTCTTGAAATTCTCATGTCGCAAACAGAACCTGAAATGTGTCTTAAAATTAATGTCTTGAAGTTAATGTCTTCAAGTTTATGTCTTGAAATTAATATCTTGAAATTAATGTCTTCAAATTAATGTCTTGAAACTAATGTCTTGAAATTAATGTCTTGAAATTAATGTCTTGAAATTATAGTCTTGAAATTATTGTCTTGAAATTATTGTCTTGAACCTATTGTCTTGAAATTATTGTCTTGAAATTATTGTCTTGAAATTAATGTCTTCAAATTGACGTCTTGAAATTGACGTCTTGAAATTATTGCCTTGAAATTATTGCCTTGAAATTATTGCCGTGAAATTAATGTCGTGAAATTAATGTCGTGAAATTAATGTCGTGAAATTAATGTCGTGAATTAATGTCGTGAAATTAATGTCTTGAAATTATTGTCTTGAAATTATTGTCTTGAAATTCTCATGTCGCAAACAGAACCTGAAATGTGTCTTGAAATTAATGTCTTGAAGTTAATGTCGTCAAGTTTATGTCTTGAAATTAATATCTTGAAATTAATGTCTTCAAATTAATGTCTTGAAACTAATGTCTTGAAATTAATGTCTTGAAATTAATGTCTTGAAATTATAGTCTTGAAATTATTGTCTTGAAATTATTGTCTTGAAATTATTGTCTTGAAACTATTGTCTTGAAACTAATGTCTTGAAACTATTGTCTTGAAACTATTGTCTTGAAACTATTTTCTTGAAACTATTGTCTTGAAACTACTGTCTTCAAATTATTGTCTTGTAACTATTGTCTTGAAATTATTGTCTTGAAACTATTGTCTTGAAACTAATGTCTTGAAATTAATTTCTTGAAATTAATGTCTTGAAATTATAGTCTTGAAATTATAGTCTTGAAATTAATGTCTTCAAATTATAGTCTTGAAATTATTGTCTTGAAATTATTGTCTTGAAATTATTGTCTTGAAACTATTGTCTTGAAACTATTGTCTTGAAACTATTGTCTTGAAACTATTGTCTTGAAACTATTTTCTTGAAACTATTGTCCTGAAACTATTGTCTTCAAATTATTGTCTTGTAATTATTGTCTTGAAATTATTGTCTTGAAACTATTGTCTTGAAAATATTGTCTTGAAATTTTTGTCTTGAAATTTTTGTCTTGAAAGTATAGTCTTGATATTATAGTCTTGAAATTATAGTCTTGAAATTATAGTCTTGAAATTATGGTCTTGAAATTATAGTCTTGAAATTATTGTTTTGAAATTATAGTCCTAAAATTATAGTCTTGAAATTATAGCCTTGAAATTATAGCCTTGAAATTATAGCCTTGAAATTATAGACTTGAAATTAACGTCCTGAAATTAACGTCCTGAAATTAACGTCCTGAAATTAACATCCTGAAATTAACGTCCTGAAATTAACGTCCTGAAATTAACGTCCTGAAATTAACATCCTGAAATTAACGTCCTGAAATTAACGTCCTGAAATTAACATCCTGAAATTAACGTCCTGAAATTAACGTCCTGAAATTAACGTCCTGAAACTAACGTCCTGAAATTAACGTCCTGAAATTAACGTCCTGAAATTAACATCCTGGAATTCACGTGTCGCAAACAGAACCTGAAATGTGCCGTGAAATTAACGTCTTGAAAGTAACGTTTTGAAATTGACGTCTTGAAATTGACGTCTTGAAATTGACGTCTTTAAATTTACGTCCTGAAATTAACGTCCTGAAATTGACGTCCAGAAATTAACGTCTTGAAATTAATATGTCGCAAACAGAACCTGAAATGTGTCTTGACATTAATGGCTTGAAATTAATGTCTTGAAATTAATGTCTTGAAATTAATGTCTTGAAATTAAAGTCTTGAAATTATAGTCTTGAAATTAACGTCTTGAAATTATAGTCTGGCAATTATCGTCTGGCAATTATCGACTGGCAATTATCGTCTGGCACTTATCGTCTGGCACATCGTCTGGCACTTATCGTCCGGCACTTATCGTCCGGCAAATATCGTCTGGAAATGATCGTCTGGCAATTATCATCTGGCAATTATCGTCTGGCAATTATCGTCTGGCAATTAAGGTCTGGCAATTAAGGTCTGGCAATTATGGCCTGGCAATTAAGGTCTGGCAATTAACGTCTGGTAATTAAGGTCTGGCAATTAAGGTCCAGCAATTAAGGTCCGGCAATTAAGGTCTGGCAATTAAGGACTGGCAATTAAGGTCTGGCAATTATCGTCTGGCAATTATCGTCTGGCAATTATCGTCTGGCAATTATCGTCTGGCACTTATCGTCTGGCAATTGGGGTGGCGTAACATTAATGTCTAGAAATTAATGTTAAGAAATTATTGTCTTGAAATTAATGTCTTGAAATTGACCTGTCGCAAACAAAACCTGAAATGTGTCTTGAAATTAAAGTCTTGAAATTAACGTCTTGAAATTAATGTCTTGAAATTAATGTCTTGAAATTATAGTCTTGGAATTATAGTCTTGGAATTATAGTCTTGAAATTATAGTCTGGCAATAATAGTCTGGCAATTATAGTCTGGCAATTATCATCTGGCAATTATCGTCTGGCAATTATCGTCTGGCAATTATCGTCTGGCAATTATCGTCCGGCAATTATGGTCTGGCAATTATCGTGTGGCAATTATCGTCTGGCAATTATCGTCTGGCCATTATCGTCTGGCAATTATCGCCTGGCAATTATCGTCTGGCAATTATCGTCCGGCAATCATTGTCTTGCAATTAAGGTCTGGTAATTAAGGTCTGGCAATTAAGGTCCGGCAATTAAGGTCTGGCAATTAACGACCTGAAATTAACGTCCTGAAATTAACGTCTTGAAATTAACGACCTGGAATTCACATGTCGCAAACAGAACCTGAAATGTGCCTTGAAATTAATGTCTTGAAATTATTGTCTTGAAACTATTGTCTTGAAACTAATGTCTTGAAATTGACGTCTTGAAATTGACGTCTTGAAATTGACTTCTTGAAATTGACGTCTTTAAATTTACGTCCTGAAATTAACGTCCTGAAATTGACGTCCAGAAATTAACGTCTTGAAATTAATATGTCGCAAACAGAACCTGAAATGTGTCTTGACATTAATGGCTTGAAATTAATGAATTGAAATTAATGTCTTGAAATTAATGTCTTGAAATTAAAGTCTTGAAATTATAGTCTTGAAATTAACGTCTTGAAATTATAGTCTGGCAATTATCGTCTGGCAATTATCGACTGGCAATTATCGTCTGGCACATCGTCTGGCACTTATCGTCCGGCACTTATCGTCCGGCAATTATCGTCTGGAAATGATCGTCTGGCAATTATCATCTGGCAATTATCGTCTGGCAATTATCGTCTGGCAATTAAGGTCTGGCAATTAAGGTCTGGCAATTATGGCCTGGCAATTAAGGTCTGGCAATTAACGTCTGGTAATTAAGGTCTGGCAATTAAGGTCCGGCAATTAAGGTCCGGCAATTAAGGTCTGGCAATTAAGGACTGGCAATTAAGGTCTGGCAATTATCGTCTGGCAATTATCGTGTGGCAATTATCGTCTGGCAATTATCGTCTGGCCATTATCGTCCGGCAATTATCGTCTGGCAATTATCACCTGGCAATTATCGTCTGGCAATTATCGTCCGGCAATCATTGTCTTGCAATTAAGGTCTGGTAATTAAGGTCTGGCAATTAAGGTCCGGCAATTAAGGTCTGGCAATTAACGACCTGAAATTAACGTCCTGAAATTAACGTCTTGAAATTAACGACCTGGAATTCACATGTCGCAAACAGAACCTGAAATGTGCCTTGAAATTAATGTCTTGAAATTATTGTCTTGAAACTATTGTCTTGAAACTAATGTCTTGAAATTAATGTCTTGAAATTAATGTCTTGAAATTATAGTCTTGAAATTATAGTCTTGAAATTAATGTCTTCAAATTATAGTCTTGAAATTATTGTCTTGAAATTATTGTCTTGAAATTATTGTCTTGAAACTATTGTCTTGAAACTATTGTCTTGAAACTATTGTCTTGAAACTATTGTCTTGAAACTATTTTCTTGAAACTATTGTCTTGAAACTATTGTCTTCAAATTATTGTCTTGTAATTATTGTCTTGAAATTATTGTCTTGAAACTATTGTCTTGAAAATATTGTCTTGAAATTTTTGTCTTGAAATTTTTGTCTTGAAAGTATAGTCTTGATATTATAGTCTTGAAATTATAGTCTTGAAATTATAGTCTTGAAATTATGGTCTTGAAATTATAGTCTTGAAATTATTGTTTTGAAATTATAGTCCTAAAATTATAGTCTTGAAATTATAGCCTTGAAATTATAGCCTTGAAATTATAGCCTTGAAATTATAGACTGGAAATTAACGTCCTGAAATTAACGTCCTGAAATTAACGTCCTGAAATTAACATCCTGAAATTAACGTCCTGAAATTAACGTCCTGAAATTAACGTCCTGAAATTAACATCCTGAAATTAACGTCCTGAAATTAACGTCCTGAAATTAACGTCCTGAAACTAACGTCCTGAAATTAACGTCCTGAAATTAACGTCCTGAAATTAACATCCTGGAATTCACGTGTCGCAAACAGAACCTGAAATGTGCCGTGAAATTAACGTCTTGAAAGTAACGTTTTGAAATTGACGTCTTGAAATTGACGTCTTGAAATTGACTTCTTGAAATTGACGTCTTTAAATTTACGTCCTGAAATTAACGTCCTGAAATTGACGTCCAGAAATTAACGTCTTGAAATTAATATGTCGCAAACAGAACCTGAAATGTGTCTTGACATTAATGGCTTGAAATTAATGTCTTGAAATTAATGTCTTGAAATTAATGTCTTGAAATTAAAGTCTTGAAATTATAGTCTTGAAATTAAGGTCTTGAAATTATAGTCTGGCAATTATCGTCTGGCAATTATCGACTGGCAATTATCGTCTGGCACTTATCGTCTGGCACATCGTCTGGCACTTATCGTCCGGCACTTATCGTCCGGCAATTATCGTCTGGAAATGATCGTCTGGCAATTATCATCTGGCAATTATCGTCTGGCAATTATCGTCTGGCAATTAAGGTCTGGCAATTAAGGTCTGGCAATTATGGCCTGGCAATGAAGGTCTGGCAATTAACGTCTGTTAATTAAGGTCTGGCAATTAAGGTCCGGCAATTAAGGTCTGGCAATTAAGGTCTGGCAATTAAGGACTGGCAATTAAGGTCTGGCAATTATCGTCTGGCAATTATCGTCTGGCAATTATCGTCTGGCAATTATCGTCTGGCACTTATCATCTGGCAATTGGGGTGGCGTAACATTAATGTCTAGAAATTAATGTTCAGAAATTATTGTCTTGAAATTAATGTCTTGAAATTGACCTGTCGCAAACAATACCTGAAATGTGTCTTGAAATTAAAGTTTTGAAATTAACGTCTTGAAATTAATGTCTTGAAATTAATGTCTTGAAATTAATGTCTTGAAATTATAGTCTTGGAATTATAGTCTTGGAATTATAGTCTTGAAATTATAGTCTGGCAATAATAGTCTGGCAATTATAGTCTGGCAATTATCATCTGGCAATTATCGTCTGGCAATTATCGTCTGTCAATTATCGTCCGGCAATTATCGTCCGGCAATTATCGTCTGGCAATTATCGTCTGGCAATTATCGTCTGGCCATTATCGTCTGGCAATTATCGTCAGGCAATTATCGTCCGGCAATTATCGTCTGGCAATTATCGTCTGGCAATTATCGTCTGGGAATTATCGTCCGGCAATCATTGTCTTGCAATTAAGGTCTGGTAATCAAGGTCTCGCAATTAAGGTCCGGAAATTAAGGTCTGGCAATTAACGACCTGAAATTAACGTCCTGAAATTAACGTCTTGAAATTAACGACCTGGAATTCACATGTCGCAAACAGAACCTGAAATGTGCCTTGAAATTAACATCTTGAAATTAACGTCTTGAAATTAATGTCTTGAAATTAACGTCTTGAAATTAACGTCTTGAAATTATAGTCTTGAAAGTATAGTCTTGATATTATAGTCTTGAAATTATAGTCTTGAAATTATAGTCTTGAAATTATGGTCTTGAAATTATAGTCTTGAAATTATTGTTTTGAAATTATAGTCCTAAAATTATAGTCTTGAAATTATAGCCTTGAAATTATAGCCTTGAAATTATAGCCTTGAAATTATAGACTTGAAATTAACGTCCTGAAATTAACGTCCTGAAATTAACGTCCTGAAATTAACGTCCTGAAATTAACGTCCTGAAACTAACGTCCTGAAATTAACGTCCTGAAATTGACGTCCAGAAATTAACGTCTTGAAATTAATATGTCGCAAACAGAACCTGAAATGTGTCTTGACATTAATGGCTTGAAATTAATGTCTTGAAATTAATGTCTTGAAATTGACCTGTCGCAAACAAAACCTCAAATGCGTCTTGAAATTAAAGTCTTGAAATTAACGTCTTGAAATTAACGACTTGAAATTAACGTCCTGAAATTAACGTCCTGAAATTAACATCCTGACATTAACGTCCTGAAATTAACGACCTGAAATTAACGTCCTGAAATTAACGTCCTGAAATTAACGTCCTGGAATTCACGTGTCGCAAACAGAACCTGAAATGTGCCTTGAAATTAACATCTTGAAATTAACGTCTTGAAATTAATGTCTTGAAATTAACGTCTTGAAATTATAGTCTTGAAATTATAGTCTTGAAATTATAGTCTGGCAATTATCGTCTGGCAATTATTGTCTGGCAATTATCGTCTGGCACTTATCGTCTGGCACTTATCGTCTGGCACTTATCGTCTGGCACTTATCGTCTGGCATTTATCGTCTGGCACTTATCGTCTGGCACTTATCGTCTGGCACTTATCGTCTGGCTCTTATCGTCTGGCACTTATCATCTGGCACTTATCGTCTGGCAATTATCATCTGGCAATTGGGGTGGCGTAACATTAATGTCTAGAAATTAATGTTAAGAAATTATTGTCTTGAAATTAACCTGTCGCAAACAGAACCTGCAATGTGTCTTGAAATTAATGTCTTGAAATTAATGTCTTGAAATTGACCTGTCACAAACAAAACTTCAAATGCGTCTTGAAATTAAAGTCTTGAAATTAACGTCTTGAAATTAATGTCTTGAAATTAACGTCTTGAAATTAATGTCTTGAAATTAACGTCTTGAAATTAATGTCTTGAAATTATAGTCTTGAAATTATAGTCTGGCAATAATAGTCTGGCAACTATCGTCCGGCAATTATCGTCCGGAAATGATCGTCTGGCACTTATCATCTGGCACTAATCGTCTGGCAATTATCGTCTGGCACTTATCGTCTGGCACTTATCGTCTGGCACTTATCGTCTGGCACTTATCGTCTGGCAATTATCATCTGGCAATTGGGGTGGCGTAACATTAATGTCTAGAAATTAATGTTAAGATATTATTGTCTTGAAATTAACCTGTCGCAAACAGAACCTGCAATGTGTCTTGAAATTAATGTCTTGAAATTAATGTCTTGAAATTGACCTGTCGCAAACAAAACCTCAAATGCGTCTTGAAATTAAAGTCTTGAAATTAACGTCTTGAAATTAACGACTTGAAATTAACGTCCTGAAATTAACGTCCTGAAATTAACATCCTGACATTAACGTCCTGAAATTAACGACCTGAAATTAACGTCCTGAAATTAACGTCCTGAAATTAACGTCCTGGAATTCACGTGTCGCAAACAGAACCTGAAATGTGCCTTGAAATTAACATCTTG
This sequence comes from Narcine bancroftii, assembly GCF_036971445.1. NCBI lineage: Eukaryota > Metazoa > Chordata > Chondrichthyes > Torpediniformes > Narcinidae > Narcine > Narcine bancroftii. Next base: position 216,851,163 of record NC_091475.1, read on the forward strand.
AAATTAACGTCTTGAAATTAATGTCTTGAAATTAACGTCTTGAAATTAACGTCTTGAAATTAACGTCTTGAAATTAACGTCTTGAAATTATAGTCTTGAAATTAACATCTTGAAATTAACGTCTTGAAATTGACGTCTTGAAATTGACGTCTTGAAATTATTGCCTTGAAATTATTGCCTTGAAATTATTGCCGTGAAATTAACGTCGTGAAATTAATGTCGTGAAATTAATGTCGTGAAATTAATGTCGTGAATTAATGTCGTGACATTAATGTCTTGAAATTATTGTCTTGAAATTATTGTCTTGAAACTCTCATGTCGCAAACAGAACCTGAAATGTGTCTTGAAATTAATGTCTTGAAGTTAATGTCTTCAAGTTTATGTCTTGAAATTAATATCTTGAAATTAATATCTTGAAATTATTGTCTTGAAACTATTGTCTTGAAACTAATGTCGTTAAATTAATGTCTTTGAATTAATGTCTTGAAATTATAGTCTTGAAATTATAATCTTGAAATTATTGTCTTGAAATTATTGTCTTGAAATTATTGTCTTGAAACTATTGTCTTGAAACTATTGTCTTGAAACTATTGTCTTGAAACTATTGTCTTGAAACTATTTTCTTGAAACTATTGTCTTGAAACTATTGTCTTCAAATTATTGTCTTGTAATTATTGTCTTGAAATTATTGTCTTGAAACTATTGTCTTGAAAATATTGTCTTGAAATTTTTGTCTTGAAATTTTTGTCTTGAAAGTATAGTCTTGATATTATAGTCTTGAAATTATAGTCTTGAAATTATAGTCTTGAAATTATGGTCTTGAAACTATAGTCTTGAAATTATTGTTTTGAAATTATAGTCCTAAAATTATAGTCTTGAAATTATAGCCTTGAAATTATAGCCTTGAAATTATAGCCTTGAAATTAACGTCCTGAAATTAACGTCCTGAAATTAACGTCCTGAAATTAACATCCTGAAATTAACGTCCTGAAATTAACGTCCTGAAATTAACGTCCTGAAATTAACATCCTGAAATTAACGTCCTGAAATTAACGTCCTGAAATTAACGTCCTGAAACTAACGTCCTGAAATTAACGTCCTGAAATTAACGTCCTGAAATTAGCATCCTGGAATTCACGTGTCGCAAACAGAACCTGAAATGTGCCGTGAAATTAACGTCTTGAAAGTAACGTTTTGAAATTGACGTCTTGAAATTGACGTCTTGAAATTGACTTCTTGAAATTGACGTCTTTAAATTTACGTCCTGAAATTAACGTCCTGAAATTGACGTCCAGAAATTAACGTCTTGAAATTAATATGTCGCAAACAGAACCTGAAATGTGTCTTGACATTAATGGCTTGAAATTAATGTCTTGAAATTAATGTCTTGAAATTAAAGTCTTGAAATTATAGTCTTGAAATTAACGTCTTGAAATTATAGTCTGGCAATTATCGTCTGGCAATTATCGACTGGCAATTATCGTCTGGCACATCGTCTGGCACTTATCGTCCGGCACTTATCGTCCGGCAATTATCGTCTGGAAATGATCGTCTGGCAATTATCATCTGGCAATTATCGTCTGGCAATTATCGTCTGGCAATTAAGGTCTGGCAATTAAGGTCTGGCAATTATGGCCTGGCAATTAAGGTCTGGCAATTAACGTCTGGTAATTAAGGTCTGGCAATTAAGGTCCGGCAATTAAGGTCCGGCAATTAAGGTCTGGCAATTAAGGACTGGCAATTAAGGTCTGGCAATTATCGTCTGGCAATTATCGTCTGGCAATTATCGTCTGGCACTTATCGTCTGGCAATTGGGGTGGCGTAACATTAATGTCTAGAAATTAATGTTAAGAAATTATTGTCTTGAAATTAATGTCTTGAAATTGACCTGTCGCAAACAAAACCTGAAATGTGTCTTGAAATTAAAGACTTGAAATTAACGTCTTGAAATTAATGTCTTGAAATTAATGTCTTGAAATTATAGTCTTGGAATTATAGTCTTGGAATTATAGTCTTGAAATTATAGTCTGGCAATAATAGTCTGGCAATTATAGTCTGGCAATTATCATCTGGCAATTATCGTCTGGCAATTATCGTCTGGCAATTATCGTCTGGCAATTATCGTCCGGCAATTATCGTCTGGCAATTATCGTGTGGCAATTATCGTCTGGCAATTATCGTCTGGCCATTATCGTCTGGCAATTATCGTCTGGCAATTATCGTCTGGCAATTATCGCCTGGCAATTATCGTCTGGCAATTATCGTCTGGCAATTATCGTCCGGCAATCATTGTCTTGCAATTAAGGTCTGGTAATTAAGGTCTGGCAATTAAGGTCCGGCAATTAAGGTCTGGCAATTAAGGACCTGAAATTAACGTCCTGAAATTAACGTCTTGAAATTGACGTCTTGAAATTTACGTTTTGAAATTGATGTCCTGAAATTAACGTCCTGAAATTGACGTCCAGAAATTAACGTCCTGAAATTGACGTACTGAAATTAACGTCTTGAAATTAATATGTCGCAAACAGAACCTGAAATGTGTCTTGACATTAATGGCTTGAAATTAATGTCTTGAAATTAATGTCTTGAAATTAATGTCTTGAAATTATAGTCTTGAAATTATAGTCTTGAAATTATAGTCTGGCAATTATCGTCTGGCAATTATTGTCTGGCAATTATCGTCTGGCACTTATCGTCTGGCACTTATCGTCTGGCACTTATCGTCTGGCATTTATCGTCTGGCACTTATCGTCTGGCACTTATCGTCTGGCACTTATCGTCTGGCACTTATCGTCTGGCACTTATCGTCTGGCACTTATCGTCTGGCAATTATCATCTGGCAATTGGGGTGGCGTAACATTAATGTCTGGAAATTAATGTTAAGAAATTATTGTCTTGAAATTAACCTGTCGCAAACAGAACCTGCAATGTGTCTTGAAATTAATGTCTTGAAATTAATGTCTTGAAATTGACCTGTCACAAACAAAACTTCAAATGCGTCTTGAAATTAAAGTCTTGAAATTAACGTCTTGAAATTAATGTCTTGAAATTAACGTCTTGAAATTAATGTCTTGAAATTATAGTCTTGAAATTATAGTCTGGCAATAATAGTCTGGCAACTATCGTCCGGCAATTATCGTCCGGAAATGATCGTCTGGCACTTATCATCTGGCACTAATCGTCTGGCAATTATCGTCTGGCACTTATCGTCTGGCACTTATCGTCTGGCACTTATCGTCTGGCACTTATCGTCTGGCAATTATCATCTGGCAATTGGGGTGGCGTAACATTAATGTCTAGAAATTAATGTTAAGATATTATTGTCTTGAAATTAACCTGTCGCAAACAGAACCTGCAATGTGTCTTGAAATTAATGTCTTGAAATTAATGTCTTGAAATTGACCTGTCGCAAACAAAACCTCAAATGCGTCTTGAAATTAAAGTCTTGAAATTAACGTCTTGAAATTAACGACTTGAAATTAACGTCCTGAAATTAACGTCCTGAAATTAACATCCTGACATTAACGTCCTGAAATTAACGACCTGAAATTAACGTCCTGAAATTAACGTCCTGAAATTAACGTCCTGGAATTCACGTGTCGCAAACAGAACCTGAAATGTGCCTTGAAATTAACATCTTGAAATTAACGTCTTGAAATTAACGTCTTGAAATTAACGTCTTGAAATTATAGTCTTGAAATTAACGTCTTGAAATTAACGTCTTGAAATTGACGTCTTGAAATTGACGTCTTGAAATTATTGCTTTGAAATTATTGCCTTGAAATTATTGCCGTGAAATTAACATCGTGAAATTAATGTCGTGAAATTAATGTCGTGAAATTAATGTCGTGAATTAATGTCGTGAAATTAATGTCTTGAAATTATTGTCTTGAAATTATTGTCTTGAAATTCTCATGTCGCAAACAGAACCTGAAATGTGTCTTGAAATTAATGTCTTGAAGTTAATGTCTTCAAGTTTATGTCTTGAAATTAATATCTTGAAATTAACGTCCTGAAATTAACGTCCTGAAATTAACATCCTGACATTAACGTCCTGAAATTAACGACCTGAAATTAACGTCCTGAAATTAACGTCCTGAAATTAACGTCCTGGAATTCACGTGTCGCAAACAGAACCTGAAATGTGCCTTGAAATTAACATCTTGAAATTAACGTCTTGCAATTAATGTCTTGAAATTAACGTCTTGAAATTAACGTCTTGAAATTAACGTCTTGAAATTAACGTCTTGAAATTATAGTCTTGAAATTAACGTCTTGAAATTAACGTCTTGAAATTGACGTCTTGAAATTGACGTCTTGAAATTATTGCCTTGAAATTATTGCCTTGAAATTATTGCCGTGAAATTAACGTCGTGAAATTAATGTCGTGAAATTAATGTCGTGAAATTAATGTCGTGAATTAATGTCGTGAAATTAATGTCTTGAAATTATTGTCTTGAAATTATTGTCTTGAAACTCTCATGTCGCAAACAGAACCTGAAATGTGTCTTGAAATTAATGTCTTGAAGTTAATGTCGTCAAGTTTATGTCTTGAAATTAATATCTTGAAATTAATGTCTTCAAATTAATGTCTTGAAACTAATGTCTTGAAATTAATGTCTTGAAATTAATGTCTTGAAATTATAGTCTTGAAATTATTGTCTTGAAATTATTGTCTTGAAATTATTGTCTTGAAACTATTGTCTTGAAACTAATGTCTTGAAACTATTGTCTTGAAACTATTGTCTTGAAACTATTTTCTTGAAACTATTGTCTTGAAACTACTGTCTTCAAATTATTGTCTTGTAACTATTGTCTTGAAATTATTGTCTTGAAACTATTGTCTTGAAACTAATGTCTTGAAATTAATTTCTTGAAATTAATGTCTTGAAATTATAGTCTTGAAATTATAGTCTTGAAATTAATGTCTTCAAATTATAGTCTTGAAATTATTGTCTTGAAATTATTGTCTTGAAATTATTGTCTTGAAACTATTGTCTTGAAACTATTGTCTTGAAACTATTGTCTTGAAACTATTGTCTTGAAACTATTTTCTTGAAACTATTGTCCTGAAACTATTGTCTTCAAATTATTGTCTTGTAATTATTGTCTTGAAATTATTGTCTTGAAACTATTGTCTTGAAAATATTGTCTTGAAATTTTTGTCTTGAAATTTTTGTCTTGAAAGTATAGTCTTGATATTATAGTCTTGAAATTATAGTCTTGAAATTATAGTCTTGAAATTATGGTCTTGAAATTATAGTCTTGAAATTATTGTTTTGAAATTATAGTCCTAAAATTATAGTCTTGAAATTATAGCCTTGAAATTATAGCCTTGAAATTATAGCCTTGAAATTATAGACTTGAAATTAACGTCCTGAAATTAACGTCCTGAAATTAACGTCCTGAAATTAACATCCTGAAATTAACGTCCTGAAATTAACGTCCTGAAATTAACGTCCTGAAATTAACATCCTGAAATTAACGTCCTGAAATTAACGTCCTGAAATTAACATCCTGAAATTAACGTCCTGAAATTAACGTCCTGAAATTAACGTCCTGAAACTAACGTCCTGAAATTAACGTCCTGAAATTAACGTCCTGAAATTAACATCCTGGAATTCACGTGTCGCAAACAGAACCTGAAATGTGCCGTGAAATTAACGTCTTGAAAGTAACGTTTTGAAATTGACGTCTTGAAATTGACGTCTTGAAATTGACGTCTTTAAATTTACGTCCTGAAATTAACGTCCTGAAATTGACGTCCAGAAATTAACGTCTTGAAATTAATATGTCGCAAACAGAACCTGAAATGTGTCTTGACATTAATGGCTTGAAATTAATGTCTTGAAATTAATGTCTTGAAATTAATGTCTTGAAATTAAAGTCTTGAAATTATAGTCTTGAAATTAACGTCTTGAAATTATAGTCTGGCAATTATCGTCTGGCAATTATCGACTGGCAATTATCGTCTGGCACTTATCGTCTGGCACATCGTCTGGCACTTATCGTCCGGCACTTATCGTCCGGCAAATATCGTCTGGAAATGATCGTCTGGCAATTATCATCTGGCAATTATCGTCTGGCAATTATCGTCTGGCAATTAAGGTCTGGCAATTAAGGTCTGGCAATTATGGCCTGGCAATTAAGGTCTGGCAATTAACGTCTGGTAATTAAGGTCTGGCAATTAAGGTCCAGCAATTAAGGTCCGGCAATTAAGGTCTGGCAATTAAGGACTGGCAATTAAGGTCTGGCAATTATCGTCTGGCAATTATCGTCTGGCAATTATCGTCTGGCAATTATCGTCTGGCACTTATCGTCTGGCAATTGGGGTGGCGTAACATTAATGTCTAGAAATTAATGTTAAGAAATTATTGTCTTGAAATTAATGTCTTGAAATTGACCTGTCGCAAACAAAACCTGAAATGTGTCTTGAAATTAAAGTCTTGAAATTAACGTCTTGAAATTAATGTCTTGAAATTAATGTCTTGAAATTATAGTCTTGGAATTATAGTCTTGGAATTATAGTCTTGAAATTATAGTCTGGCAATAATAGTCTGGCAATTATAGTCTGGCAATTATCATCTGGCAATTATCGTCTGGCAATTATCGTCTGGCAATTATCGTCTGGCAATTATCGTCCGGCAATTATGGTCTGGCAATTATCGTGTGGCAATTATCGTCTGGCAATTATCGTCTGGCCATTATCGTCTGGCAATTATCGCCTGGCAATTATCGTCTGGCAATTATCGTCCGGCAATCATTGTCTTGCAATTAAGGTCTGGTAATTAAGGTCTGGCAATTAAGGTCCGGCAATTAAGGTCTGGCAATTAACGACCTGAAATTAACGTCCTGAAATTAACGTCTTGAAATTAACGACCTGGAATTCACATGTCGCAAACAGAACCTGAAATGTGCCTTGAAATTAATGTCTTGAAATTATTGTCTTGAAACTATTGTCTTGAAACTAATGTCTTGAAATTGACGTCTTGAAATTGACGTCTTGAAATTGACTTCTTGAAATTGACGTCTTTAAATTTACGTCCTGAAATTAACGTCCTGAAATTGACGTCCAGAAATTAACGTCTTGAAATTAATATGTCGCAAACAGAACCTGAAATGTGTCTTGACATTAATGGCTTGAAATTAATGAATTGAAATTAATGTCTTGAAATTAATGTCTTGAAATTAAAGTCTTGAAATTATAGTCTTGAAATTAACGTCTTGAAATTATAGTCTGGCAATTATCGTCTGGCAATTATCGACTGGCAATTATCGTCTGGCACATCGTCTGGCACTTATCGTCCGGCACTTATCGTCCGGCAATTATCGTCTGGAAATGATCGTCTGGCAATTATCATCTGGCAATTATCGTCTGGCAATTATCGTCTGGCAATTAAGGTCTGGCAATTAAGGTCTGGCAATTATGGCCTGGCAATTAAGGTCTGGCAATTAACGTCTGGTAATTAAGGTCTGGCAATTAAGGTCCGGCAATTAAGGTCCGGCAATTAAGGTCTGGCAATTAAGGACTGGCAATTAAGGTCTGGCAATTATCGTCTGGCAATTATCGTGTGGCAATTATCGTCTGGCAATTATCGTCTGGCCATTATCGTCCGGCAATTATCGTCTGGCAATTATCACCTGGCAATTATCGTCTGGCAATTATCGTCCGGCAATCATTGTCTTGCAATTAAGGTCTGGTAATTAAGGTCTGGCAATTAAGGTCCGGCAATTAAGGTCTGGCAATTAACGACCTGAAATTAACGTCCTGAAATTAACGTCTTGAAATTAACGACCTGGAATTCACATGTCGCAAACAGAACCTGAAATGTGCCTTGAAATTAATGTCTTGAAATTATTGTCTTGAAACTATTGTCTTGAAACTAATGTCTTGAAATTAATGTCTTGAAATTAATGTCTTGAAATTATAGTCTTGAAATTATAGTCTTGAAATTAATGTCTTCAAATTATAGTCTTGAAATTATTGTCTTGAAATTATTGTCTTGAAATTATTGTCTTGAAACTATTGTCTTGAAACTATTGTCTTGAAACTATTGTCTTGAAACTATTGTCTTGAAACTATTTTCTTGAAACTATTGTCTTGAAACTATTGTCTTCAAATTATTGTCTTGTAATTATTGTCTTGAAATTATTGTCTTGAAACTATTGTCTTGAAAATATTGTCTTGAAATTTTTGTCTTGAAATTTTTGTCTTGAAAGTATAGTCTTGATATTATAGTCTTGAAATTATAGTCTTGAAATTATAGTCTTGAAATTATGGTCTTGAAATTATAGTCTTGAAATTATTGTTTTGAAATTATAGTCCTAAAATTATAGTCTTGAAATTATAGCCTTGAAATTATAGCCTTGAAATTATAGCCTTGAAATTATAGACTGGAAATTAACGTCCTGAAATTAACGTCCTGAAATTAACGTCCTGAAATTAACATCCTGAAATTAACGTCCTGAAATTAACGTCCTGAAATTAACGTCCTGAAATTAACATCCTGAAATTAACGTCCTGAAATTAACGTCCTGAAATTAACGTCCTGAAACTAACGTCCTGAAATTAACGTCCTGAAATTAACGTCCTGAAATTAACATCCTGGAATTCACGTGTCGCAAACAGAACCTGAAATGTGCCGTGAAATTAACGTCTTGAAAGTAACGTTTTGAAATTGACGTCTTGAAATTGACGTCTTGAAATTGACTTCTTGAAATTGACGTCTTTAAATTTACGTCCTGAAATTAACGTCCTGAAATTGACGTCCAGAAATTAACGTCTTGAAATTAATATGTCGCAAACAGAACCTGAAATGTGTCTTGACATTAATGGCTTGAAATTAATGTCTTGAAATTAATGTCTTGAAATTAATGTCTTGAAATTAAAGTCTTGAAATTATAGTCTTGAAATTAAGGTCTTGAAATTATAGTCTGGCAATTATCGTCTGGCAATTATCGACTGGCAATTATCGTCTGGCACTTATCGTCTGGCACATCGTCTGGCACTTATCGTCCGGCACTTATCGTCCGGCAATTATCGTCTGGAAATGATCGTCTGGCAATTATCATCTGGCAATTATCGTCTGGCAATTATCGTCTGGCAATTAAGGTCTGGCAATTAAGGTCTGGCAATTATGGCCTGGCAATGAAGGTCTGGCAATTAACGTCTGTTAATTAAGGTCTGGCAATTAAGGTCCGGCAATTAAGGTCTGGCAATTAAGGTCTGGCAATTAAGGACTGGCAATTAAGGTCTGGCAATTATCGTCTGGCAATTATCGTCTGGCAATTATCGTCTGGCAATTATCGTCTGGCACTTATCATCTGGCAATTGGGGTGGCGTAACATTAATGTCTAGAAATTAATGTTCAGAAATTATTGTCTTGAAATTAATGTCTTGAAATTGACCTGTCGCAAACAATACCTGAAATGTGTCTTGAAATTAAAGTTTTGAAATTAACGTCTTGAAATTAATGTCTTGAAATTAATGTCTTGAAATTAATGTCTTGAAATTATAGTCTTGGAATTATAGTCTTGGAATTATAGTCTTGAAATTATAGTCTGGCAATAATAGTCTGGCAATTATAGTCTGGCAATTATCATCTGGCAATTATCGTCTGGCAATTATCGTCTGTCAATTATCGTCCGGCAATTATCGTCCGGCAATTATCGTCTGGCAATTATCGTCTGGCAATTATCGTCTGGCCATTATCGTCTGGCAATTATCGTCTGGCAATTATCGTCCGGCAATTATCGTCTGGCAATTATCGTCTGGCAATTATCGTCTGGCAATTATCGTCCGGCAATCATTGTCTTGCAATTAAGGTCTGGTAATCAAGGTCTGGCAATTAAGGTCCGGAAATTAAGGTCTGGCAATTAACGACCTGAAATTAACGTCCTGAAATTAACGTCTTGAAATTAACGACCTGGAATTCACATGTCGCAAACAGAACCTGAAATGTGCCTTGAAATTAACATCTTGAAATTAACGTCTTGAAATTAATGTCTTGAAATTAACGTCTTGAAATTAACGTCTTGAAATTATAGTCTTGAAAGTATAGTCTTGATATTATAGTCTTGAAATTATAGTCTTGAAATTATAGTCTTGAAATTATGGTCTTGAAATTATAGTCTTGAAATTATTGTTTTGAAATTATAGTCCTAAAATTATAGTCTTGAAATTATAGCCTTGAAATTATAGCCTTGAAATTATAGCCTTGAAATTATAGACTTGAAATTAACGTCCTGAAATTAACGTCCTGAAATTAACGTCCTGAAATTAACGTCCTGAAATTAACGTCCTGAAACTAACGTCCTGAAATTAACGTCCTGAAATTGACGTCCAGAAATTAACGTCTTGAAATTAATATGTCGCAAACAGAACCTGAAATGTGTCTTGACATTAATGGCTTGAAATTAATGTCTTGAAATTAATGTCTTGAAATTGACCTGTCGCAAACAAAACCTCAAATGCGTCTTGAAATTAAAGTCTTGAAATTAACGTCTTCAAATTAACGACTTGAAATTAACGTCCTGAAATTAACGTCCTGAAATTAACATCCTGACATTAACGTCCTGAAATTAACGACCTGAAATTAACGTCCTGAAATTAACGTCCTGAAATTAACGTCCTGGAATTCACGTGTCGCAAACAGAACCTGAAATGTGCCTTGAAATTAACATCTTGAAATTAACGTCTTGAAATTAATGTCTTGAAATTAACGTCTTGAAATTATAGTCTTGAAATTATAGTCTTGAAATTATAGTCTGGCAATTATCGTCTGGCAATTATTGTCTGGCAATTATCGTCTGGCACTTATCGTCTGGCACTTATCGTCTGGCACTTATCGTCTGGCACTTATCGTCTGGCATTTATCGTCTGGCACTTATCGTCTGGCACTTATCGTCTGGCACTTATCGTCTGGCTCTTATCGTCTGGCACTTATCATCTGGCACTTATCGTCTGGCAATTATCATCTGGCAATTGGGGTGGCGTAACATTAATGTCTAGAAATTAATGTTAAGAAATTATTGTCTTGAAATTAACCTGTCGCAAACAGAACCTGCAATGTGTCTTGAAATTAATGTCTTGAAATTAATGTCTTGAAATTGACCTGTCACAAACAAAACTTCAAATGCGTCTTGAAATTAAAGTCTTGAAATTAACGTCTTGAAATTAATGTCTTGAAATTAACGTCTTGAAATTAATGTCTTGAAATTAACGTCTTGAAATTAATGTCTTGAAATTATAGTCTTGAAATTATAGTCTGGCAATAATAGTCTGGCAACTATCGTCCGGCAATTATCGTCCGGAAATGATCGTCTGGCACTTATCATCTGGCACTAATCGTCTGGCAATTATCGTCTGGCACTTATCGTCTGGCACTTATCGTCTGGCACTTATCGTCTGGCACTTATCGTCTGGCAATTATCATCTGGCAATTGGGGTGGCGTAACATTAATGTCTAGAAATTAATGTTAAGATATTATTGTCTTGAAATTAACCTGTCGCAAACAGAACCTGCAATGTGTCTTGAAATTAATGTCTTGAAATTAATGTCTTGAAATTGACCTGTCGCAAACAAAACCTCAAATGCGTCTTGAAATTAAAGTCTTGAAATTAACGTCTTGAAATTAACGACTTGAAATTAACGTCCTGAAATTAACGTCCTGAAATTAACATCCTGACATTAACGTCCTGAAATTAACGACCTGAAATTAACGTCCTGAAATTAACGTCCTGAAATTAACGTCCTGGAATTCACGTGTCGCAAACAGAACCTGAAATGTGCCTTGAAATTAACATCTTGAAATTAACGTCTTGAAATTAATGTCTTGAAATTAACGTCTTGAAATTAACGTCTTGAAATTAACGTCTTGAAATTAACGTCTTGAAATTATAGTCTTGAAATTAACATCTTGAAATTAACGTCTTGAAATTGACGTCTTGAAATTGACGTCTTGAAATTATTGCCTTGAAATTATTGCCTTGAAATTATTGCCGTGAAATTAACGTCGTGAAATTAATGTCGTGAAATTAATGTCGTGAAATTAATGTCGTGAATTAATGTCGTGACATTAATGTCTTGAAATTATTGTCTTGAAATTATTGTCTTGAAACTCTCATGTCGCAAACAGAACCTGAAATGTGTCTTGAAATTAATGTCTTGAAGTTAATGTCTTCAAGTTTATGTCTTGAAATTAATATCTTGAAATTAATATCTTGAAATTATTGTCTTGAAACTATTGTCTTGAAACTAATGTCGTTAAATTAATGTCTTTGAATTAATGTCTTGAAATTATAGTCTTGAAATTATAATCTTGAAATTATTGTCTTGAAATTATTGTCTTGAAATTATTGTCTTGAAACTATTGTCTTGAAACTATTGTCTTGAAACTATTGTCTTGAAACTATTGTCTTGAAACTATTTTCTTGAAACTATTGTCTTGAAACTATTGTCTTCAAATTATTGTCTTGTAATTATTGTCTTGAAATTATTGTCTTGAAACTATTGTCTTGAAAATATTGTCTTGAAATTTTTGTCTTGAAATTTTTGTCTTGAAAGTATAGTCTTGATATTATAGTCTTGAAATTATAGTCTTGAAATTATAGTCTTGAAATTATGGTCTTGAAACTATAGTCTTGAAATTATTGTTTTGAAATTATAGTCCTAAAATTATAGTCTTGAAATTATAGCCTTGAAATTATAGCCTTGAAATTATAGCCTTGAAATTAACGTCCTGAAATTAACGTCCTGAAATTAACGTCCTGAAATTAACATCCTGAAATTAACGTCCTGAAATTAACGTCCTGAAATTAACGTCCTGAAATTAACATCCTGAAATTAACGTCCTGAAATTAACGTCCTGAAATTAACGTCCTGAAACTAACGTCCTGAAATTAACGTCCTGAAATTAACGTCCTGAAATTAGCATCCTGGAATTCACGTGTCGCAAACAGAACCTGAAATGTGCCGTGAAATTAACGTCTTGAAAGTAACGTTTTGAAATTGACGTCTTGAAATTGACGTCTTGAAATTGACTTCTTGAAATTGACGTCTTTAAATTTACGTCCTGAAATTAACGTCCTGAAATTGACGTCCAGAAATTAACGTCTTGAAATTAATATGTCGCAAACAGAACCTGAAATGTGTCTTGACATTAATGGCTTGAAATTAATGTCTTGAAATTAATGTCTTGAAATTAAAGTCTTGAAATTATAGTCTTGAAATTAACGTCTTGAAATTATAGTCTGGCAATTATCGTCTGGCAATTATCGACTGGCAATTATCGTCTGGCACATCGTCTGGCACTTATCGTCCGGCACTTATCGTCCGGCAATTATCGTCTGGAAATGATCGTCTGGCAATTATCATCTGGCAATTATCGTCTGGCAATTATCGTCTGGCAATTAAGGTCTGGCAATTAAGGTCTGGCAATTATGGCCTGGCAATTAAGGTCTGGCAATTAACGTCTGGTAATTAAGGTCTGGCAATTAAGGTCCGGCAATTAAGGTCCGGCAATTAAGGTCTGGCAATTAAGGACTGGCAATTAAGGTCTGGCAATTATCGTCTGGCAATTATCGTCTGGCAATTATCGTCTGGCACTTATCGTCTGGCAATTGGGGTGGCGTAACATTAATGTCTAGAAATTAATGTTAAGAAATTATTGTCTTGAAATTAATGTCTTGAAATTGACCTGTCGCAAACAAAACCTGAAATGTGTCTTGAAATTAAAGACTTGAAATTAACGTCTTGAAATTAATGTCTTGAAATTAATGTCTTGAAATTATAGTCTTGGAATTATAGTCTTGGAATTATAGTCTTGAAATTATAGTCTGGCAATAATAGTCTGGCAATTATAGTCTGGCAATTATCATCTGGCAATTATCGTCTGGCAATTATCGTCTGGCAATTATCGTCTGGCAATTATCGTCCGGCAATTATCGTCTGGCAATTATCGTGTGGCAATTATCGTCTGGCAATTATCGTCTGGCCATTATCGTCTGGCAATTATCGTCTGGCAATTATCGTCTGGCAATTATCGCCTGGCAATTATCGTCTGGCAATTATCGTCTGGCAATTATCGTCCGGCAATCATTGTCTTGCAATTAAGGTCTGGTAATTAAGGTCTGGCAATTAAGGTCCGGCAATTAAGGTCTGGCAATTAAGGACCTGAAATTAACGTCCTGAAATTAACGTCTTGAAATTGACGTCTTGAAATTTACGTTTTGAAATTGATGTCCTGAAATTAACGTCCTGAAATTGACGTCCAGAAATTAACGTCCTGAAATTGACGTACTGAAATTAACGTCTTGAAATTAATATGTCGCAAACAGAACCTGAAATGTGTCTTGACATTAATGGCTTGAAATTAATGTCTTGAAATTAATGTCTTGAAATTAATGTCTTGAAATTATAGTCTTGAAATTATAGTCTTGAAATTATAGTCTGGCAATTATCGTCTGGCAATTATTGTCTGGCAATTATCGTCTGGCACTTATCGTCTGGCACTTATCGTCTGGCACTTATCGTCTGGCATTTATCGTCTGGCACTTATCGTCTGGCACTTATCGTCTGGCACTTATCGTCTGGCACTTATCGTCTGGCACTTATCGTCTGGCACTTATCGTCTGGCAATTATCATCTGGCAATTGGGGTGGCGTAACATTAATGTCTGGAAATTAATGTTAAGAAATTATTGTCTTGAAATTAACCTGTCGCAAACAGAACCTGCAATGTGTCTTGAAATTAATGTCTTGAAATTAATGTCTTGAAATTGACCTGTCACAAACAAAACTTCAAATGCGTCTTGAAATTAAAGTCTTGAAATTAACGTCTTGAAATTAATGTCTTGAAATTAACGTCTTGAAATTAATGTCTTGAAATTATAGTCTTGAAATTATAGTCTGGCAATAATAGTCTGGCAACTATCGTCCGGCAATTATCGTCCGGAAATGATCGTCTGGCACTTATCATCTGGCACTAATCGTCTGGCAATTATCGTCTGGCACTTATCGTCTGGCACTTATCGTCTGGCACTTATCGTCTGGCACTTATCGTCTGGCAATTATCATCTGGCAATTGGGGTGGCGTAACATTAATGTCTAGAAATTAATGTTAAGATATTATTGTCTTGAAATTAACCTGTCGCAAACAGAACCTGCAATGTGTCTTGAAATTAATGTCTTGAAATTAATGTCTTGAAATTGACCTGTCGCAAACAAAACCTCAAATGCGTCTTGAAATTAAAGTCTTGAAATTAACGTCTTGAAATTAACGACTTGAAATTAACGTCCTGAAATTAACGTCCTGAAATTAACATCCTGACATTAACGTCCTGAAATTAACGACCTGAAATTAACGTCCTGAAATTAACGTCCTGAAATTAACGTCCTGGAATTCACGTGTCGCAAACAGAACCTGAAATGTGCCTTGAAATTAACATCTTGAAATTAACGTCTTGAAATTAACGTCTTGAAATTAACGTCTTGAAATTATAGTCTTGAAATTAACGTCTTGAAATTAACGTCTTGAAATTGACGTCTTGAAATTGACGTCTTGAAATTATTGCCTTGAAATTATTGCCTTGAAATTATTGCCGTGAAATTAACATCGTGAAATTAATGTCGTGAAATTAATGTCGTGAAATTAATGTCGTGAATTAATGTCGTGAAATTAATGTCTTGAAATTATTGTCTTGAAATTATTGTCTTGAAATTCTCATGTCGCAAACAGAACCTGAAATGTGTCTTGAAATTAATGTCTTGAAGTTAATGTCTTCAAGTTTATGTCTTGAAATTAATATCTTGAAATTAACGTCCTGAAATTAACGTCCTGAAATTAACATCCTGACATTAACGTCCTGAAATTAACGACCTGAAATTAACGTCCTGAAATTAACGTCCTGAAATTAACGTCCTGGAATTCACGTGTCGCAAACAGAACCTGAAATGTGCCTTGAAATTAACATCTTGAAATTAACGTCTTGCAATTAATGTCTTGAAATTAACGTCTTGAAATTAACGTCTTGAAATTAACGTCTTGAAATTAACGTCTTGAAATTATAGTCTTGAAATTAACGTCTTGAAATTAACGTCTTGAAATTGACGTCTTGAAATTGACGTCTTGAAATTATTGCCTTGAAATTATTGCCTTGAAATTATTGCCGTGAAATTAACGTCGTGAAATTAATGTCGTGAAATTAATGTCGTGAAATTAATGTCGTGAATTAATGTCGTGAAATTAATGTCTTGAAATTATTGTCTTGAAATTATTGTCTTGAAACTCTCATGTCGCAAACAGAACCTGAAATGTGTCTTGAAATTAATGTCTTGAAGTTAATGTCTTCAAGTTTATGTCTTGAAATTAATATCTTGAAATTAATGTCTTGAAATTAATGTCTTGAAACTAATGTCTTGAAATTAATGTCTTGAAATTAATGTCTTGAAATTATAGTCTTGAAATTATTGTCTTGAAATTATTGTCTTGAAATTATTGTCTTGAACCTATTGTCTTGAAATTATTGTCTTGAAATTATTGTCTTGAAATTAATGTCTTGAAATTGACGTCTTGAAATTGACGTCTTGAAATTATTGCCTTGAAATTATTGTCTTGAAATTCTCATGTCGCAAACAGAACCTGAAATGTGTCTTGAAATTAATGTCTTGAAGTTAAAGTCGTCAAGTTTATGTCTTGAAATTAATATCTTGAAATTAATGTCTTCAAATTAATGTCTTGAAACTAATGTCTTGAAATTAATGTCTTGAAATTAATGTCTTGAAATTATAGTCTTGAAATTATTGTCTTGAAATTATTGTCTTGAAATTATTGTCTTGAAACTATTGTCTTGAAACTAATGTCTTGAAACTATTGTCTTGAAACTATTGTCTTGAAACTATTTTCTTGAAACTATTGTCGTGTAACTATTGTCTTGAAATTATTGTCTTGAAACTATTGTCTTGAAACTAATGTCTTGAAATTAATGTCTTGAAATTAATGTCTTGAAATTATAGTCTTGAAATTATAGTCTTGAAATTAATGTCTTCAAATTATAGTCTTGAAATTATTGTCTTGAAATTATTGTCTTGAAATTATTGTCTTGAAACTATTGTCTTGAAACTATTGTCTTGAAACTATTGTCTTGAAACTATTGTCTTGAAACTATTTTCTTGAAACTATTGTCTTGAAACTATTGTCTTCAAATTATTGTCTTGTAATTATTGTCTTGAAATTATTGTCTTGAAACTATTGTCTTGAAAATATTGTCTTGAAATTTTTTTCTTGAAATTTTTGTCTTGAAAGTATAGTCTTGATATTATAGTCTTGAAATTATAGTCTTGAAATTATAGTCTTGAAATTATGGTCTTGAAATTATAGTCTTGAAATTATTGTTTTGAAATTATAGTCCTAAAATTATAGTCTTGAAATTATAGCCTTGAAATTATAGCCTTGAAATTATAGCCTTGAAATTATAGCCTTGAAATTATAGACTTGAAATTAACGTCCTGAAATTAACGTCCTGAAATTAACATCCTGAAATTAACGTCCTGAAATTAACGTCCTGAAATTAACATCCTGAAATTAACGTCCTGAAATTAACGTCCTGAAATTAACGTCCTGAAACTAACGTCCTGAAATTAGCGTCCTGAAATTAACGTCCTGAAATTAACATCCTGGAATTCACGTGTCGCAAACAGAACCTGAAATGTGCCGTGAAATTAACGTCTTGAAAGTAACGTTTTGAAATTGACGTCTTGAAATTGACGTCTTTAAATTTACGTCCTGAAATTAACGTCCTGAAATTGACGTCCAGAAATTAACGTCTTGAAATTAATATGTCGCAAACAGAACCTGAAATGTGTCTTGACATTAATGGCTTGAAATTAATGTCTTGAAATTAATGTCTTGAAATTAATGTCTTGAAATTAAAGTCTTGAAATTATAGTCTTGAAATTAACGTCTTGAAATTATAGTCTGGCAATTATCGTCTGGCAATTATCGACTGGCAATTATCGTCTGGCGCTTATCGTCTGGCACATCGTCTGGCACTTATCGTCCGGCACTTATCGTCCGGCAATTATCGTCTGGAAATGATCGTCTGGCAATTATCATCTGGCAATTATCGTCTGGCAATTATCGTCTGGCAATTAAGGTCTTGCAATTAAGGTCTGGCAATTATGGCCTGGCAATTAAGGTCTGGCAATTAACGTCTGGTAATTAAGGTCTGGCAATTAAGGTCCGGCAATTAAGGTCCGGCAATTAAGGTCTGGCAATTAAGGACTGGCAATTAAGGTCTGGCAATTATCGTCTGGCAATTATCGTCTGGCAATTATCGTCTGGCAATTACCGTCTGGCACTTATCGTCTGGCAATTGGGGTGGTGTAACATTAATGTCTAGAAATTAATGTTAAGAAATTATTGTCTTGAAATTAATGTCTTGAAATTGACCTGTCGCAAACAAAACCTGAAATGTGTCTTGAAATTAAAATCTTGAAATTAACGTCTTGAAATTAATGTCTTGAAATTAATGTCTTGAAATTAATGTCTTGAAATTATAGTCTTGGAATTATAGTCTTGGAATTATAGTCTTGAAATTATAGTCTGGCAATAATAGTCTGGCAATTATAGCCTGGCAATTATCATCTGGCAATTATCGTCTGGCAATTATCGTCTGGCCATTATCGTCTGGCAATTATCGTCTGGCAATTATCGTCCGGCAATTATCGTCTGGCAATTATCGCCTGGCAATTATCGTCTGGCAATTATCGTCTGGCAATTATCGTCCGGCAATCATTGTCTTGCAATTAAGGTCTGGTAATTAAGGTCTGGCAATTAAGGTCCGGCAATTAAGGTCTGGCAATTAACGACCTGAAATTAACGTCCTGAAATTAACGTCTTGAAATTAACGACCTGGAATTCACATGTCGCAAACAGAACTTGAAATGTGCCTTGAAATTAACATCTTGAAATTAACGCCTTGAAATTAATGTCTTGAAATTAACGTCTTGAAATTAACGTCTTGAAATTAACGTCTTGAAATTAACGTCTTGAAATTAACGTCTTGAAATTATAGTTTTGAAATTATAGTCTTGAAATTATAGTCTTGAAATTAACGTCTTGAAATTAACGTCTTGAAATTGACGTCTTGAAATTTACATCTTGAAATTGACGTCTTGAAATTGACGTCTTGAAATTATTGCCTTGAAATTATTGCCTTGAAATTATAGTCTTGAAATTATAGTCTTGAAATTATAGTCTTAAAATTATCGTCTTGAAATTAACGACTTGAAATTAACGTCTTGAAATTGACTTCTTGAAATTGACGTCTTTAAATTTACGTCCTGAAATTAACGTCCTGAAATTGACGTCCAGAAATTAACGTCTTGAAATTAATATGTCGCAAACAGAACCTGAAATGTGTCTTGACATTAATGGCTTGAAATTAATGTCTTGAAATTAATGTCTTGAAATTAATGTCTTGAAATTAAAGTCTTGAAATTATAGTCTTGAAATTAACGTCTTGAAATTATAGTCTGGCAATTATCGTCTGGCAATTATCGACTGGCAATTATCGTCTGGCACATCGTCTGGCACTTATCGTCCGGCACTTATCGTCCGGCAATTATCGTCTGGAAATGATCGTCTGGCAATTATCATCTGGCAATTATCGTCTGGCAATTATCGTCTGGCAATTAAGGTCTGGCAATTAAGGTCTGGCAATTATGGCCTGGCAATTAAGGTCTGGCAATTAACGTCTGGTAATTAAGGTCTGGCAATTAAGGTCCGGCAATTAAGGTCCGGCAATTAAGGTCTGGCAATTAAGGACTGGCAATTAAGGTCTGGCAATTATCGTCTGGCAATTATCGTCTGGCAATTATCGTCTGGCAATTATCGTCTGGCACTTATCGTCTGGCAATTGGGGTGGCGTAACATTAATGTCTAGAAATTAATGTTAAGAAATTATTGTCTTGAAATTAATGTCTTGAAATTGACCTGTCGCAAACAAAACCTGAAATGTGTCTTGAAATTAAAGACTTGAAATTAACGTCTTGAAATTAATGTCTTGAAATTAATGTCTTGAAATTATAGTCTTGGAATTATAGTCTTGGAATTATAGTCTTGAAATTATAGTCTGGCAATAATAGTCTGGCAATTATAGTCTGGCAATTATCATCTGGCAATTATCGTCTGGCAATTATCGTCTGGCAATTATCGTCTGGCAATTATCGTCCGGCAATTATCGTCTGGCAATTATCGTGTGGCAATTATCGTCTGGCAATTATCGTCTGGCCATTATCGTCTGGCAATTATCGTCTGGCAATTATCGTCTGGCAATTATCGCCTGGCAATTATCGTCTGGCAATTATCGTCTGGCAATTATCGTCCGGCAATCATTGTCTTGCAATTAAGGTCTGGTAATTAAGGTCTGGCAATTAAGGTCCGGCAATTAAGGTCTGGCAATTAACGACCTGAAATTAACGTCCTGAAATTAACGTCTTGAAATTGACGTCTTGAAATTTACGTTTTGAAATTGATGTCCTGAAATTAACGTCCTGAAATTGACGTCAAGAAATTAACGTCCTGAAATTGAAGTACTGAAATTAACGTCTTGAAATTAATATGTCGCAAACAGAACCTGAAATGTGTCTTGACATTAATGGCTTGAAATTAATGTCTTGAAATTAATGTCTTGAAATTAATGTCTTGAAATTATAGTCTTGAAATTATAGTCTTGAAATTATAGTCTGGCAATTATCGTCTGGCAATTATTGTCTGGCAATTATCGTCTGGCACTTATCGTCTGGCACTTATCGTCTGGCACTTATCGTCTGGCACTTATCGTCTGGCATTTATCGTCTGGCACTTATCGTCTGGCACTTATCGTCTGGCACTTATCGTCTGGCACTTATCGTCTGGCACTTATCGTCTGGCACTTATCGTCTGGCAATTATCATCTGGCAATTGGGGTGGCGTAACATTAATGTCTAGAAATTAATGTTAAGAAATTATTGTCTTGAAATTAACCTGTCGCAAACAGAACCTGCAATGTGTCTTGAAATTAATGTCTTGAAATTAATGTCTTGAAATTGACCTGTCACAAACAAAACTTCAAATGCGTCTTGAAATTAAAGTCTTGAAATTAACGTCTTGAAATTAATGTCTTGAAATTAACGTCTTGAAATTAATGTCTTGAAATTAACGTCTTGAAATTAATGTCTTGAAATTATAGTCTTGAAATTATAGTCTGGCAATAATAGTCTGGCAACTATCGTCCGGCAATTATCGTCCGGAAATGATCGTCTGGCACTTATCATCTGGCACTAATCGTCTGGCAATTATCGTCTGGCACTTATCGTCTGGCACTTATCGTCTGGCACTTATCGTCTGGCACTTATCGTCTGGCAATTATCATCTGGCAATTGGGGTGGCGTAACATTAATGTCTAGAAATTAATGTTAAGATATTATTGTCTTGAAATTAACCTGTCGCAAACAGAACCTGCAATGTGTCTTGAAATTAATGTCTTGAAATTAATGTCTTGAAATTGACCTGTCGCAAACAAAACCTCAAATGCGTCTTGAAATTAAAGTCTTGAAATTAACGTCTTGAAATTAACGACTTGAAATTAACGTCCTGAAATTAACGTCCTGAAATTAACATCCTGACATTAACGTCCTGAAATTAACGACCTGAAATTAACGTCCTGAAATTAACGTCCTGAAATTAACGTCCTGGAATTCACGTGTCGCAAACAGAACCTGAAATGTGCCTTGAAATTAACATCTTGAAATTAACGTCTTGAAATTAACGTCTTGAAATTAACGTCTTGAAATTATAGTCTTGAAATTAACGTCTTGAAATTAACGTCTTGAAATTGACGTCTTGAAATTGATGTCTTGAAATTATTGCCTTGAAATTATTGCCTTGAAATTATTGCCATGAAATTAACGTCGTGAAATTAATGTCGTGAAATTAATGTCGTGAAATTAATGTCGTGAATTAATGTCGTGAAATTAATGTCTTGAAATTATTGTCTTGAAATTATTGTCTTGAAATTCTCATGTCGCAAACAGAACCTGAAATGTGTCTTGAAATTAATGTCTTGAAGTTAATGTCTTCAAGTTTATGTCTTGAAATTAATATCTTGAAATTAACGTCCTGAAATTAACGTCCTGAAATTAACATCCTGACATTAACGTCCTGAAATTAACGACCTGAAATTAACGTCCTGAAATTAACGTCCTGAAATTAACGTCCTGGAATTCACGTGTCGCAAACAGAACCTGAAATGTGCCTTGAAATTAACATCTTGAAATTAACGTCTTGCAATTAATGTCTTGAAATTAACGTCTTGAAATTAACGTCTTGAAATTAACGTCTTGAAATTAACGTCTTGAAATTATAGTCTTGAAATTAACGTCTTGAAATTAACGTCTTGAAATTGACGTCTTGAAATTGACGTCTTGAAATTATTGCCTTGAAATTATTGCCTTGAAATTATTGCCGTGAAATTAACGTCGTGAAATTAATGTCGTGAAATTAATGTCGTGAAATTAATGTCGTGAATTAATGTCGTGAAATTAATGTCTTGAAATTATTGTCTTGAAATTATTGTCTTGAAATTCTCATGTCGCAAACAGAACCTGAAATGTGTCTTGAAATTAATGTCTTGAAGTTAATGTCTTCAAGTTTATGTCTTGAAATTAATATCTTGAAATTAATGTCTTTAAATTAATGTCTTGAAACTAATGTCTTGAAATTAATGTCTTGAAATTAATGTCTTGAAATTATAGTCTTGAAATTATTGTCTTGAAATTATTGTCTTGAAATTATTGTCTTGAACCTATTGTCTTGAAATTATTGTCTTGAAATTATTGTCTTGAAATTAATGTCTTGAAATTGACCTGTCGCAAACAAAACCTGAAATGTGTCTTGAAATTAAAATCTTGAAATTAACGTCTTGAAATTAATGTCTTGAAATTAATGTCTTGAAATTAATGTCTTGAAATTATAGTCTTGGAATTATAGTCTTGGAATTATAGTCTTGAAATTATAGTCTGGCAATAATAGTCTGGCAATTATAGTCTGGCAATTATCATCTGGCAATTATCGTCTGGCAATTATCGTCTGGCAATTATCGTCTGGCAATTATCGTCTGGCAATTATCGTGTGGCAATTATCGTCTTGCAATTATCGTGTGGCAATTATCGTCTGGCAATTATCGTCTGGCCATTATCGTCTGGCAATTATCGTCTGGCAATTATCGTCCGGCAATTATCGTCTGGCAATTATCGCCTGGCAATTATCGTCTGGCAATTATCGTCTGGCAATTATCGTCCGGCAATCATTGTCTTGCAATTAAGGTCTGGTAATTAAGGTCTGGCAATTAAGGTCCGGCAATTAAGGTCTGGCAATTAACGACCTGAAATTAACGTCCTGAAATTAATGTCTTGAAATTAACGACCTGGAATTCACATGTCGCAAACAGAACTTGAAATGTGCCTTGAAATTAACATCTTGAAATTAACGCCTTGAAATTAATGTCTTGAAATTAACGTCTTGAAATTAACGTCTTGAAATTAACGTCTTGAAATTAACGTCTTGAAATTAACGTCTTGAAATTATAGTTTTGAAATTATACTCTTGAAATTAACGTCTTGAAATTAACGTCTTGAAATTGACGTCTTGAAATTTACATCTTGAAATTGACGTCTTGAAATTGACGTCTTGAAATTATTGCCTTGAAATTATTGCCTTGAAATTATAGTCTTGAAATTATAGTCTTGAAATTATAGTCTTAAAATTATCGTCTTGAAATTAACGACTTGAAATTAACGTCCTGAAATTAAAGTCCTGAAATTAACGTCCTGAAATTAACGTCCTGAAATTAACGTCCTGAAATTAACGTCTTGAAATTAACGTCCTGGAATTCACATGTCGCAAACAGAACCTGAAATGTGCCTTGAAATTAACATCTTGAAATTATCGTCTTGAAATTAATGTCTTGAAATTAACGTCTTGAAACTAATGTCTTGAAATTAATGTCTTGAAAGTAATGTCTTGAAATTATAGTCTTGAAATTATAGTCTTGAAATTAATGTCTTCAAATTATAGTCTTGAAATTATTGTCTTGAAATTATTGTCTTGAAATTATTGTCTTGAAACTATTGTCTTGAAACTAATATCTTGAAACTATTGTCTTGAAACTATTGTCTTGAAACTATTTTCTTGAAACAATTGTCTTGAAACTATTGTCTTCAAATTATTGTCCTGTAACTATTGTCTTGAAATTATTGTCTTGAAACTATTGTCTTGAAACTAATGTCTTGAAATTAATGTCTTGAAATTAATGTCTTGAAATTATAGTCTTGAAATTATAATCTTGAAATTAATGTCTTCAAATTATAGTCTTGAAATTATTGTCTTGAAATTATTGTCTTGAAACTATTGTCTTGAAACTATTGTCTTGAAACTATTGTCTTGAAACTATTGTCTTGAAACTATTTTCTTGAAACTATTGTCTTGAAACTATTGTCTTCAAATTATTGTCTTGTAACTATTGTCTTGAAATTATTGTCTTGAAACTATTGTCTTGAAAATATTTTCTTGAAATTTTTGTCTTGAAATTTTTGTCTTGAAATTATAGTCTTGATATTATAGTCTTGAAATTATAGTCTTGAGATTATAGTCTTGAAATTATGGTCTTGAAATTATAGTCTTGAAATTATTGTTTTGAAATTATAATCCTGAAATTATAGTCTTGAAATTATAGCCTTGATATTATAGCCTTGAAATTATAGCCTTGAAATTATAGACTTGAAATTAATGTCCTGAAATTAACGTCCTGAAATTAACGTCCTGAAATTAACATCCTGAAATTAACGTCCTGAAATTAACGTCCTGAAATTAACGTCCTGAAATTAACGTCCTGAAATTAACGTCCTGAAATTAACGTCCTGTAACTAACGTCCTGAAATTAACGTCCTGAAATTGACGTCCAGAAATTAACGTCCTGAAATTGACGTCCTGAAATTAACATCTTGAAATTGATATGTCGCAAACAGAACCTGAAATGTGTCTTGACATTAATGGCTTGAAATTAATGTCTTGAAATTAATGTCTTGAAATTATAGTCTTGAAATTATAGTCTTGAAATTATAGTCTTAAAATTATCGTCTTGAAATTAACGACTTGAAATTAACGTCCTGAAATTAAAGTCCTGAAATTAACGTCCTGAAATTAATGTCCTGAAATTAACGTCCTGAAATTAACGTCTTGAAATTAACGTCCTGGAATTCACATGTCGCAAACAGAACCTGAAATGTGCCTTGAAATTAACATCTTGAAATTAACGTCTTGAAATTAATGTCTTGAAATTAATGTCTTGAAATTAATGTCTTGAAACTAATGTCTTGAAATTAATGTCGTGAAAGTAATGTCGTGAAATTAATGTCGTGAAATTAATGTCGTGAAATTATTGTCTTGAAATTATCATGTCGCAAACAGAACCTGAAATGTGTCTTGAAATTAATGTCTTGAAGTTAATGTCTTGAAGTTCATGTCTTGAAGTTAATATCTTGAAGTTAATGTCTTGAAGTTAATGTCTTGAAATTAATATCTTGAAATTAATGTCTTGAAATTATAGTCTTGATATTATAGTCTTGAAACTAATATCTTGAAATTATAGTCTTGAAATTATGGTCTTGAAATTATAGTCTTGAAATTATTGTTTTGAAATTATAGTCTTGAAATTATAGTCTTGAAATTATAGCCTTGAAATTATACCCTTGAAATTATAGACTTTAAATTATAGACTTGAAATTATAGTCTGGCAATTATCGTCTGGCAATTATTGTCTGGCAATTATCGTCTGGCACTTATCGTCTGGCACTTATCGTCTGGCACTTATCGTCTGGCACTTATCGTCTGGCATTTATCGTCTGGCACTTATCGTCTGGCACTTATCGTCTGGCACTTATCGTCTGGCACTTATCGTCTGGCACTTATCGTCTGGCAATTATCATCTGGCAATTGGGGTGGCGTAACATTAATGTCTAGAAATTAATATTAAGAAATTATTGTCTTGAAATTGACCTGTCGCAAACAAAACCTCAAATGCGTCTTGAAATTAAAGTCTTGAAATTAACGTCTTGAAATTAACGACTTGAAATTAACGTCCTGAAATTAACGTCCTGAAATTAACATCCTGACATTAACGTCCTGAAATTAACGACCTGAAATTAACGTCCTGAAATTAACGTCCTGAAATTAACGTCCTGGAATTCACGTGTCGCAAACAGAACCTGAAATGTGCCTTGAAATTAACATCTTGAAATTAACGTCTTGAAATTAACGTCTTGAAATTAACGTCTTGAAATTATAGTCTTGAAATTAACGTCTTGAAATTAACGTCTTGAAATTGACGTCTTGAAATTGACGTCTTGAAATTATTGCCTTGAAATTATTGCCTTGAAATTATTGCCATGAAATTAACGTCGTGAAATTAATGTCGTGAAATTAATGTCGTGAAATTAATGTCGTGAATTAATGTCGTGAAATTAATGTCTTGAAATTATTGTCTTGAAATTATTGTCTTGAAATTCTCATGTCGCAAACAGAACCTGAAATGTGTCTTGAAATTAATGTCTTGAAGTTAATGTCTTCAAGTTTATGTCTTGAAATTAATATCTTGAAATTAACGTCCTGAAATTAACGTCCTGAAATTAACATCCTGACATTAACGTCCTGAAATTAACGACCTGAAATTAACGTCCTGAAATTAACGTCCTGAAATTAACGTCCTGGAATTCACGTGTCGCAAACAGAACCTGAAATGTGCCTTGAAATTAACATCTTGAAATTAACGTCTTGCAATTAATGTCTTGAAATTAACGTCTTGAAATTAACGTCTTGAAATTAACGTCTTGAAATTAACGTCTTGAAATTATAGTCTTGAAATTAACGTCTTGAAATTAACGTCTTGAAATTGACGTCTTGAAATTGACGTCTTGAAATTATTGCCTTGAAATTATTGCCTTGAAATTATTGCCGTGAAATTAACGTCGTGAAATTAATGTCGTGAAATTAATGTCGTGAAATTAATGTCGTGAATTAATGTCGTGAAATTAATGTCTTGAAATTATTGTCTTGAAATTATTGTCTTGAAATTCTCATGTCGCAAACAGAACCTGAAATGTGTCTTGAAATTAATGTCTTGAAGTTAATGTCTTCAAGTTTATGTCTTGAAATTAATATCTTGAAATTAATGTCTTTAAATTAATGTCTTGAAACTAATGTCTTGAAATTAATGTCTTGAAATTAATGTCTTGAAATTATAGTCTTGAAATTATTGTCTTGAAATTATTGTCTTGAAATTATTGTCTTGAACCTATTGTCTTGAAATTATTGTCTTGAAATTATTGTCTTGAAATTAATGTCTTGAAATTGACCTGTCGCAAACAAAACCTGAAATGTGTCTTGAAATTAAAATCTTGAAATTAACGTCTTGAAATTAATGTCTTGAAATTAATGTCTTGAAATTAATGTCTTGAAATTATAGTCTTGGAATTATAGTCTTGGAATTATAGTCTTGAAATTATAGTCTGGCAATAATAGTCTGGCAATTATAGTCTGGCAATTATCATCTGGCAATTATCGTCTGGCAATTATCGTCTGGCAATTATCGTCTGGCAATTATCGTCTGGCAATTATCGTGTGGCAATTATCGTCTTGCAATTATCGTGTGGCAATTATCGTCTGGCAATTATCGTCTGGCCATTATCGTCTGGCAATTATCGTCTGGCAATTATCGTCCGGCAATTATCGTCTGGCAATTATCGCCTGGCAATTATCGTCTGGCAATTATCGTCTGGCAATTATCGTCCGGCAATCATTGTCTTGCAATTAAGGTCTGGTAATTAAGGTCTGGCAATTAAGGTCCGGCAATTAAGGTCT
The DNA here is from genome assembly GCF_036971445.1 of Narcine bancroftii. Taxonomy (NCBI): domain Eukaryota; kingdom Metazoa; phylum Chordata; class Chondrichthyes; order Torpediniformes; family Narcinidae; genus Narcine; species Narcine bancroftii. Next base: position 216,879,119 of record NC_091475.1, read on the forward strand.
GGCAATTAACGACCTGAAATTAACGTCCTGAAATTAACGTCTTGAAATTAACGACCTGGAATTCACATGTCGCAAACAGAACTTGAAATGTGCCTTGAAATTAACATCTTGAAATTAACGCCTTGAAATTAATGTCTTGAAATTAACGTCTTGAAATTAACGTCTTGAAATTAACGTCTTGAAATTAACGTCTTGAAATTAACGTCTTGAAATTATAGTTTTGAAATTATACTCTTGAAATTAACGTCTTGAAATTAACGTCTTGAAATTGACGTCTTGAAATTTACATCTTGAAATTGACGTCTTGAAATTGACGTCTTGAAATTATTGCCTTGAAATTATTGCCTTGAAATTATAGTCTTGAAATTATAGTCTTGAAATTATAGTCTTAAAATTATCGTCTTGAAATTAACGACTTGAAATTAACGTCCTGAAATTAAAGTCCTGAAATTAACGTCCTGAAATTAACGTCCTGAAATTAACGTCCTGAAATTAACGTCTTGAAATTAACGTCCTGGAATTCACATGTCGCAAACAGAACCTGAAATGTGCCTTGAAATTAACATCTTGAAATTATCGTCTTGAAATTAATGTCTTGAAATTAACGTCTTGAAACTAATGTCTTGAAATTAATGTCTTGAAAGTAATGTCTTGAAATTATAGTCTTGAAATTATAGTCTTGAAATTAATGTCTTCAAATTATAGTCTTGAAATTATTGTCTTGAAATTATTGTCTTGAAATTATTGTCTTGAAACTATTGTCTTGAAACTAATATCTTGAAACTATTGTCTTGAAACTATTGTCTTGAAACTATTTTCTTGAAACAATTGTCTTGAAACTATTGTCTTCAAATTATTGTCCTGTAACTATTGTCTTGAAATTATTGTCTTGAAACTATTGTCTTGAAACTAATGTCTTGAAATTAATGTCTTGAAATTAATGTCTTGAAATTATAGTCTTGAAATTATAATCTTGAAATTAATGTCTTCAAATTATAGTCTTGAAATTATTGTCTTGAAATTATTGTCTTGAAACTATTGTCTTGAAACTATTGTCTTGAAACTATTGTCTTGAAACTATTGTCTTGAAACTATTTTCTTGAAACTATTGTCTTGAAACTATTGTCTTCAAATTATTGTCTTGTAACTATTGTCTTGAAATTATTGTCTTGAAACTATTGTCTTGAAAATATTTTCTTGAAATTTTTGTCTTGAAATTTTTGTCTTGAAATTATAGTCTTGATATTATAGTCTTGAAATTATAGTCTTGAGATTATAGTCTTGAAATTATGGTCTTGAAATTATAGTCTTGAAATTATTGTTTTGAAATTATAATCCTGAAATTATAGTCTTGAAATTATAGCCTTGATATTATAGCCTTGAAATTATAGCCTTGAAATTATAGACTTGAAATTAATGTCCTGAAATTAACGTCCTGAAATTAACGTCCTGAAATTAACATCCTGAAATTAACGTCCTGAAATTAACGTCCTGAAATTAACGTCCTGAAATTAACGTCCTGAAATTAACGTCCTGAAATTAACGTCCTGTAACTAACGTCCTGAAATTAACGTCCTGAAATTGACGTCCAGAAATTAACGTCCTGAAATTGACGTCCTGAAATTAACATCTTGAAATTGATATGTCGCAAACAGAACCTGAAATGTGTCTTGACATTAATGGCTTGAAATTAATGTCTTGAAATTAATGTCTTGAAATTATAGTCTTGAAATTATAGTCTTGAAATTATAGTCTTAAAATTATCGTCTTGAAATTAACGACTTGAAATTAACGTCCTGAAATTAAAGTCCTGAAATTAACGTCCTGAAATTAATGTCCTGAAATTAACGTCCTGAAATTAACGTCTTGAAATTAACGTCCTGGAATTCACATGTCGCAAACAGAACCTGAAATGTGCCTTGAAATTAACATCTTGAAATTAACGTCTTGAAATTAATGTCTTGAAATTAATGTCTTGAAATTAATGTCTTGAAACTAATGTCTTGAAATTAATGTCGTGAAAGTAATGTCGTGAAATTAATGTCGTGAAATTAATGTCGTGAAATTATTGTCTTGAAATTATCATGTCGCAAACAGAACCTGAAATGTGTCTTGAAATTAATGTCTTGAAGTTAATGTCTTGAAGTTCATGTCTTGAAGTTAATATCTTGAAGTTAATGTCTTGAAGTTAATGTCTTGAAATTAATATCTTGAAATTAATGTCTTGAAATTATAGTCTTGATATTATAGTCTTGAAACTAATATCTTGAAATTATAGTCTTGAAATTATGGTCTTGAAATTATAGTCTTGAAATTATTGTTTTGAAATTATAGTCTTGAAATTATAGTCTTGAAATTATAGCCTTGAAATTATACCCTTGAAATTATAGACTTTAAATTATAGACTTGAAATTATAGTCTGGCAATTATCGTCTGGCAATTATTGTCTGGCAATTATCGTCTGGCACTTATCGTCTGGCACTTATCGTCTGGCACTTATCGTCTGGCACTTATCGTCTGGCATTTATCGTCTGGCACTTATCGTCTGGCACTTATCGTCTGGCACTTATCGTCTGGCACTTATCGTCTGGCACTTATCGTCTGGCAATTATCATCTGGCAATTGGGGTGGCGTAACATTAATGTCTAGAAATTAATATTAAGAAATTATTGTCTTGAAATTAACCTGTCGCAAACAGAACCTGCAATGTGTCTTGAAATTAATGTCTTGAAATTAATGTCTTGAAATTGACCTGTCACAAACAAAACTTCAAATGCGTCTTGAAATTAAAGTCTTGAAATTAACGTCTTGAAATTAATGTCTTGAAATTAACGTCTTGAAATTAATGTCTTGAAATTAACGTCTTGAAATTAATGTCTTGAAATTATAGTCTTGAAATTATAGTCTGGCAATAATAGTCTGGCAACTATCGTCCGGCAATTATCGTCTGGAAATGATCGTCTGGCACTTATCATCTGGCACTAATCGTCTGGCAATTATCGTCTGGCACTTATCGTCTGGCACTTATCGTCTGGCACTTATCGTTTGGCACTTATCGTCTGGCAATTATCATCTGGCAATTGGGGTGGCGTAACATTAATGTCTAGAAATTAATGTTAAGATATTATTGTCTTGAAATTAACCTGTCGCAAACAGAACCTGCAATGTGTCTTGAAATTAATGTCTTGAAATTAATGTCTTGAAATTGACCTGTCGCAAACAAAACCTCAAATGCGTCTTGAAATTAAAGTCTTGAAATTAACGTCTTGAAATTAACGACTTGAAATTAACGTCCTGAAATTAACGTCCTGAAATTAACATCCTGACATTAACGTCCTGAAATTAACGACCTGAACTTAACGTCCTGAAATTAACGTCCTGAAATTAACGTCCTGGAATTCACGTGTCGCAAACAGAACCTGAAATGTGCCTTGAAATTAACATCTTGAAATTAACGTCTTGAAATTAATGTCTTGAAATTAACGTCTTGAAATTAACGTCTTGAAATTAACGTCTTGAAATTAACGTCTTGAAATTATAGTCTTGAAATTAACGTCTTGAAATTAACGTCTTGAAATTAACGTCTTGAAATTGACGTCTTGAAATTGACGTCTTGAAATTATTGCCTTGAAATTATTGCCTTGAAATTATTGCCGTGAAATTAATGTTGTGAAATTAATGTCGTGAAATTAATGTCGTGAAATTAATGTCGTGAAATAATGTCGTGAAATTAATGTCTTGAAATTATTGTCTTGAAATTATTGTCTTGAAATTCTCATGTCGCAAACAGAACCTGAAATGTGTCTTGAAATTAATGTCTTGAAGTTAATGTCTTCAAGTTTATGTCTTGAAATTAATATCTTGAAATTAATGTCTTGAAATTAATGTCTTGAAACTAATGTCTTGAAATTAATGTCTTGAAATTAATGTCTTGAAATTATAGTCTTGAAATTATTGTCTTGAAATTATTGTCTTGAAATTATTGTCTTGAACCTATTGTCTTGAAATTATTGTCTTGAAATCATTGTCTTGAAATTAATGTCTTGAAATTGACGTCTTGAAATTGACGTCTTGAAATTATTGCCTTGAAATTATTGCCTTGAAATTATTGCCGTGAAATTAATGTCGTGAAATTAATGTCGTGAAATTAATGTCGTGAAATTAATGTCGTGAATTAATGTCGTGAAATTAATGTCTTGAAATTATTGTCTTGAAATTATTGTCTTGAAATTCTCATGTCGCAAACAGAACCTGAAATGTGTCTTGAAATTAATGTCTTGAAGTTAATGTCGTTAAGTTTGTCTTGAAATTAATATCTTGAAATTAATGTCTTCAAATTAATGTCTTGAAATTAATGTCTTGAAATTAATGTCTTGAAATTATTGCCTTGAAATTATTGTCGTGAAATTAATGTCGTGAAATTAATGTCGTGAAATTAATGTCGTGAATTAATGACGTGAAATTAATGTCTTGAAATTATTGTCTTGAAATTATTGTCTTGAAATTCTCATGTCGCAAACAGAACCTGAAATGTGTCTTGAAATTAATGTCTTGAAGTTAATGTCGTCAAGTTTGTCTTGAAATTAATATCTTGAAATTAATGTCTTGAAATTAATGTCTTGAAATTAATGTCTTGAAATTAATGTCTTGAAATTAATGTCTTGAAATTATAGTCTTGAAATTATTGTCTTGAAATTATTGTCTTGAAATTATTGTCTTGAAACTATTGTCTTGAAACTAATGTCTTGAAACTATTGTCTTGAAACTATTGTCTTGAAACTATTTTCTTGAAACTATTGTCTTGAAACTATTGTCTTCAAATTATTGTCTTGTAACTATTGTCTTGAAATTATTGTCTTGAAACTATTGTCTTGAAACTAATGTCTTGAAATTAATGTCTTGAAATTAATGTCTTGAAATTATAGTCTTGAAATTAATGTCTTCAAATTATAGTCTTGAAATTATTGTCTTGAAATTATTGCCTTGAAATTATTGCCGTGAAATTAATGTCGTGAAATTAATGTCGTGAAATTAATGTCGTGAAATTAATGTCGTGAATTAATGTCGTGAAATTAATGTCTTGAAATTATTGTCTTGAAATTATTGTCTTGAAATTCTCATGTCGCAAACAGAACCTGAAATGTGTCTTGAAATTAATGTCTTGAAGTTAATGTCGTCAAGTTTGTCTTGAAATTAATATCTTGAAATTAATGTCTTCAAATTAATGTCTTGAAATTAATGTCTTGAAATTAATGTCTTGAAATTATTGCCTTGAAATTATTGTCGTGAAATTAATGTCGTGAAATTAATGTCGTGAAATTAATGTCGTGAATTAATGTCGTGAAATTAATGTCTTGAAATTATTGTCTTGAAATTATTGTCTTGAAATTCTCATGTCGCAAACAGAACCTGAAATGTGTCTTGAAATTAATGTCTTGAAGTTAATGTCGTCAAGTTTGTCTTGAAATTAATATCTTGAAATTAATGTCTTGAAATTAATGTCTTGAAATTAATGTCTTGAAATTAATGTCTTGAAATTAATGTCTTGAAATTATAGTCTTGAAATTATTGTCTTGAAATTATTGTCTTGAAATTATTGTCTTGAAACTATTGTCTTGAAACTAATGTCTTGAAACTATTGTCTTGAAACTATTGTCTTGAAACTATTTTCTTGAAACTATTGTCTTGAAACTATTGTCTTCAAATTATTGTCTTGTAACTATTGTCTTGAAATTATTGTCTTGAAACTATTGTCTTGAAACTAATGTCTTGAAATTAATGTCTTGAAATTAATGTCTTGAAATTATAGTCTTGAAATTAATGTCTTCAAATTATAGTCTTGAAATTATTGTCTTGAAATTATTGTCTTGAAATTATTGTCTTGAAACTATTGTCTTGAAACTATTGTCTTGAAACTATTGTCTTGAAACTATTTTCTTGAAACTATTGTCTTGAAACTATTGTCTTCAAATTATTGTCTTGTAATTATTGTCTTGAAATTATTGTCTTGAAACTATTGTCTTGAAAATATTGTCTTGAAATTTTTGTCTTGAAATTTTTGTCTTGAAAGTATAGTCTTGATATTATAGTCTTGAAATTATAGTCTTGAAATTATAGTCTTGAAATTATGGTCTTGAAATTATAGTCTTGAAATTATTGTTTTGAAATTATAGTCCTAAAATTATAGTCTTGAAATTATAGCCTTGAAATTATAGCCTTGAAATTATAGCCTTAAAATTATAGACTTGAAATTAACGTCCTGAAATTAACGTCCTGAAATTAACGTCCTGAAATTAACATCCTGAAATTAACGTCCTGAAATTAACGTCCTGAAATTAACGTCCTGAAATTAACATCCTGAAATTAACGTCCTGAAATTAACGTCCTGAAATTAACGTCCTGAAACTAACGTCCTGAAATTAACGTCCTGAAATTAACGTCCTGAAATTAACATCCTGGAATTCACGTGTCGCAAACAGAACCTGAAATGTGCCGTGAAATTAACGTCTTGAAAGTAACGTTTTGAAATTGACGTCTTGAAATTGACGTCTTGAAATTGACTTCTTGAAATTGACGTCTTTAAATTTACGTCCTGAAATTAACGTCCTGAAATTGACGTCCAGAAATTAACGTCTTGAAATTAATATGTCGCAAACAGAACCTGAAATGTGTCTTGACATTAATGGCTTGAAATTAATGTCTTGAAATTAATGTCTTGAAATTAATGTCTTGAAATTAAAGTCTTGAAATTATAGTCTTGAAATTAAGGTCTTGAAATTATAGTCTGGCAATTATCGTCTGGCAATTATCGACTGGCAATTATCGTCTGGCACTTATCGTCTGGCACATCGTCTGGCACTTATCGTCCGGCACTTATCGTCCGGCAATTATCGTCTGGAAATGATCGTCTGGCAATTATCATCTGGCAATTATCGTCTGGCAATTATCGTCTGGCAATTAAGGTCTGGCAATTAAGGTCTGGCAATTATGGCCTGGCAATGAAGGTCTGGCAATTAACGTCTGTTAATTAAGGTCTGGCAATTAAGGTCCGGCAATTAAGGTCTGGCAATTAAGGTCTGGCAATTAAGGACTGGCAATTAAGGTCTGGCAATTATCGTCTGGCAATTATCGTCTGGCAATTATCGTCTGGCAATTATCGTCTGGCACTTATCGTCTGGCAATTGGGGTGCGTAACATTAATGTCTAGAAATTAATGTTAAGAAATTATTGTCTTGAAATTAATGTCTTGAAATTGACCTGTCGCAAACAAAACCTGAAATGTGTCTTGAAATTAAAGTTTTGAAATTAACGTCTTGAAATTAATGTCTTGAAATTAATGTCTTGAAATTAATGTCTTGAAATTATAGTCTTGGAATTATAGTCTTGGAATTATAGTCTTGAAATTATAGTCTGGCAATAATAGTCTGGCAATTATAGTCTGGCAATTATCATCTGGCAATTATCGTCTGGCAATTATCGTCTGTCAATTATCGTCTGGCAATTATCGTCCGGCAATTATCGTCTGGCAATTATCGTCTGGCAATTATCGTCTGGCCATTATCGTCTGGCAATTATCGTCTGGCAATTATCGTCCGGCAATTATCGTCTGGCAATTATCGTCTGGCAATTATCGTCTGGCAATTATCGTCCGGCAATCATTGTCTTGCAATTAAGGTCTGGTAATCAAGGTCTGGCAATTAACGTCCGGCAATTAAGGTCTGGCAATTAACGACCTGAAATTAACGTCCTGAAATTAACGTCTTGAAATTAACGACCTGGAATTCACATGTCGCAAACAGAACCTGAAATGTGCCTTGAAATTAACATCTTGAAATTAATGTCTTGAAATTAATGTCTTGAAATTAATGTCTTGAAATTAATGTCTTGAAATTATAGTCTTGAAATTATTGTCTTGAAATTATTGTCTTGAAATTATTGTCTTGAAACTATTGTCTTGAAACTAATGTCTTGAAACTATTGTCTTGAAACTATTGTCTTGAAACTATTTTCTTGAAACTATTGTCTTGAAACTATTGTCTTCAAATTATTGTCTTGTAACTATTGTCTTGAAATTATTGTCTTGAAACTATTGTCTTGAAACTAATGTCTTGAAATTAATGTCTTGAAATTAATGTCTTGAAATTATAGTCTTGAAATTATAGTCTTGAAATTAATGTCTTCAAATTATAGTCTTGAAATTATTGTCTTGAAATTATTGTCTTGAAATTATTGTCTTGAAACTATTGTCTTGAAACTATTGTCTTGAAACTATTGTCTTGAAACTATTTTCTTGAAACTATTGTCTTGAAACTATTGTCTTCAAATTATTGTCTTGTAATTATTGTCTTGAAATTATTGTCTTGAAACTATTGTCTTGAAAATATTGTCTTGAAATTTTTGTCTTGAAATTTTTGTCTTGAAAGTATAGTCTTGATATTATAGTCTTGAAATTATAGTCTTGAAATTATAGTCTTGAAATTATGGTCTTGAAATTATAGTCTTGAAATTATTGTTTTGAAATTATAGTCCTAAAATTATAGTCTTGAAATTATAGCCTTGAAATTATAGCCTTGAAATTATAGCCTTAAAATTATAGACTTGAAATTAACGTCCTGAAATTAACGTCCTGAAATTAACGTCCTGAAATTAACATCCTGAAATTAACGTCCTGAAATTAACGTCCTGAAATTAACGTCCTGAAATTAACATCCTGAAATTAACGTCCTGAAATTAACGTCCTGAAATTAACGTCCTGAAACTAACGTCCTGAAATTAACGTCCTGAAATTAACGTCCTGAAATTAACATCCTGGAATTCACGTGTCGCAAACAGAACCTGAAATGTGCCGTGAAATTAACGTCTTGAAAGTAACGTTTTGAAATTGACGTCTTGAAATTGACGTCTTGAAATTGACTTCTTGAAATTGACGTCTTTAAATTTACGTCCTGAAATTAACGTCCTGAAATTGACGTCCAGAAATTAACGTCTTGAAATTAATATGTCGCAAACAGAACCTGAAATGTGTCTTGACATTAATGGCTTGAAATTAATGTCTTGAAATTAATGTCTTGAAATTAATGTCTTGAAATTAAAGTCTTGAAATTATAGTCTTGAAATTAACGTCTTGAAATTATAGTCTGGCAATTATCGTCTGGCAATTATCGACTGGCAATTATCGTCTGGCACTTATCGTCTGGCACATCGTCTGGCACTTATCGTCCGGCACTTATCGTCCGGCAATTATCGTCTGGAAATGATCGTCTGGCAATTATCATCTGGCAATTATCGTCTGGCAATTATCGTCTGGCAATTAAGGTCTGGCAATTAAGGTCTGGCAATTATGGCCTGGCAATGAAGGTCTGGCAATTAACGTCTGTTAATTAAGGTCTGGCAATTAAGGTCCGGCAATTAAGGTCTGGCAATTAAGGTCTGGCAATTAAGGACTGGCAATTAAGGTCTGGCAATTATCGTCTGGCAATTATCGTCTGGCAATTATCGTCTGGCAATTATCGTCTGGCACTTATCGTCTGGCAATTGGGGTGCGTAACATTAATGTCTAGAAATTAAAATTAAGAAATTATTGTCTTGAAATTAATGTCTTGAAATTGACCTGTCGCAAACAAAACCTGAAATGTGTCTTGAAATTAAAGTTTTGAAATTAACGTCTTGAAATTAATGTCTTGAAATTAATGTCTTGAAATTAATGTCTTGAAATTATAGTCTTGGAATTATAGTCTTGGAATTATAGTCTTGAAATTATAGTCTGGCAATAATAGTCTGGCAATTATCATCTGGCAATTATCGTCTGGCAATTATCGTCTGTCAATTATCGTCCGGCAATTATCGTCCGGCAATTATCGTCTGGCAATTATCGTCTGGCCATTATCGTCTGGCCATTATCGTCTGGCAATTATCGTCTGGCAATTATCGTCCGGCAATTATCGTCTGGCAATTATCGTCTGGCAATTATCGTCTGGCAATTATCGTCCGGCAATCATTGTCTTGCAATTAAGGTCTGGTAATCAAGGTCTGGCAATTAAGGTCCGGCAATTAAGGTCTGGCAATTAACGACCTGAAATTAACGTCCTGAAATTAACGTCTTGAAATTAACGACCTGGAATTCACATGTCGCAAACAGAACCTGAAATGTGCCTTGAAATTAACATCTTGAAATTAATGTCTTGAAATTAATGTCTTGAAATTAATGTCTTGAAATTAATGTCTTGAAATTATAGTCTTGAAATTATTGTCTTGAAATTATTGTCTTGAAATTATTGTCTTGAAACTATTGTCTTGAAACTAATGTCTTGAAACTATTGTCTTGAAACTATTGTCTTGAAACTATTTTCTTGAAACTATTGTCTTGAAACTATTGTCTTCAAATTATTGTCTTGTAACTATTGTCTTGAAATTATTGTCTTGAAACTATTGTCTTGAAACTAATGTCTTGAAATTAATGTCTTGAAATTAATGTCTTGAAATTATAGTCTTGAAATTATAGTCTTGAAATTAATGTCTTCAAATTATAGTCTTGAAATTATTGTCTTGAAATTATTGTCTTGAAATTATTGTCTTGAAACTATTGTCTTGAAACTATTGTCTTGAAACTATTGTCTTGAAACTATTTTCTTGAAACTATTGTCTTGAAACTATTGTCTTCAAATTATTGTCTTGTAATTATTGTCTTGAAATTATTGTCTTGAAACTATTGTCTTGAAAATATTGTCTTGAAATTTTTGTCTTGAAATTTTTGTCTTGAAAGTATAGTCTTGATATTATAGTCTTGAAATTATAGTCTTGAAATTATAGTCTTGAAATTATGGTCTTGAAATTATAGTCTTGAAATTATTGTTTTGAAATTATAGTCCTAAAATTATAGTCTTGAAATTATAGCCTTGAAATTATAGCCTTGAAATTATAGCCTTAAAATTATAGACTTGAAATTAACGTCCTGAAATTAACGTCCTGAAATTAACGTCCTGAAATTAACATCCTGAAATTAACGTCCTGAAATTAACGTCCTGAAATTAACGTCCTGAAATTAACATCCTGAAATTAACGTCCTGAAATTAACGTCCTGAAATTAACGTCCTGAAACTAACGTCCTGAAATTAACGTCCTGAAATTAACGTCCCGAAATTAACATCCTGGAATTCACGTGTCGCAAACAGAACCTGAAATGTGCTGTGAAATTAACGTCTTGAAAGTAACGTTTTGAAATTGACGTCTTGAAATTGACGTCTTGAAATTGACTTCTTGAAATTGACGTCTTTAAATTTACGTCCTGAAATTAACGTCCTGAAATTGACGTCCAGAAATTAACGTCTTGAAATTAATATGTCGCAAACAGAACCTGAAATGTGTCTTGACATTAATGGCTTGAAATTAATGTCTTGAAATTAATGTCTTGAAATTAATGTCTTGAAATTAAAGTCTTGAAATTATAGTCTTGAAATTAAGGTCTTGAAATTATAGTCTGGCAATTATCGTCTGGCAATTATCGACTGGCAATTATCGTCTGGCACTTATCGTCTGGCACATCGTCTGGCACTTATCGTCCGGCACTTATCGTCCGGCAATTATCGTCTGGAAATGATCGTCTGGCAATTATCATCTGGCAATTATCGTCTGGCAATTATCGTCTGGCAATTAAGGTCTGGCAATTAAGGTCTGGCAATTATGGCCTGGCAATGAAGGTCTGGCAATTAACGTCTGTTAATTAAGGTCTGGCAATTAAGGTCTGGCAATTAAGGACTGGCAATTAAGGTCTGGCAATTATCGTCTGGCAATTATCGTCTGGCAATTATCGTCTGGCAATTATCGTCTGGCACTTATCGTCTGGCAATTGGGGTGGCGTAACATTAATGTCTAGAAATTAATGTTAAGAAATTATTGTCTTGAAATTAATGTCTTGAAATTGACCTGTCGCAAACAAAACCTGAAATGTGTCTTGAAATTAAAGTTTTGAAATTAACGTCTTGAAATTAATGTCTTGAAATTAATGTCTTGAAATTAATGTCTTGAAATTATAGTCTTGGAATTATAGTCTTGGAATTATAGTCTTGAAATTATAGTCTGGCAATAATAGTCTGGCAATTATCGTCTGGCAATTATCGTCTGTCAATTATCGTCCGGCAATTATCGTCCGGCAATTATCGTCCGGCAATTATCGTCCGGCAATTATCGTCTGGCCATTATCGTCTGGCAATTATCGTCTGGCCATTATCGTCTGGCAATTATCGTCTGGCAATTATCGTCCGGCAATTATCGTCTGGCAATTATCGTCTGGCAATTATCGTCTGGCAATTATCGTCCGGCAATCATTGTCTTGCAATTAAGGTCTGGTAATCAAGGTCTGTCAATTAAGGTCCGGAAATTAAGGTCTGGCAATTAACGACCTGAAATTAACGTCCTGAAATTAACGTCTTGAAATTAACGACCTGGAATTCACATGTCGCAAACAGAACCTGAAATGTGCCTTGAAATTAACATCTTGAAATTAACGTCTTGAAATTAATGTCTTGAAATTAACGTCTTGAAATTATAGCCTTGAAACTATTGTCTTGAAAATATTGTCTTGAAATTTTTGTCTTGAAATTTTTGTCTTGAAAGTATAGTCTTGATATTATAGTCTTGAAATTATAGTCTTGAAATTATAGTCTTGAAATTATGGTCTTGAAACTATAGTCTTGAAATTATTGTTTTGAAATTATAGTCCTAAAATTATAGTCTTGAAATTATAGCCTTGAAATTATAGCCTTGAAATTATAGCCTTGAAATTAACGTCCTGAAATTAACGTCCTGAAATTAACGTCCTGAAATTAACATCCTGAAATTAACGTCCTGAAATTAACGTCCTGAAATTAACGTCCTGAAATTAACATCCTGAAATTAACGTCCTGAAATTAACGTCCTGAAATTAACGTCCTGAAACTAACGTCCTGAAATTAACGTCCTGAAATTAACGTCCTGAAATTAGCATCCTGGAATTCACGTGTCGCAAACAGAACCTGAAATGTGCCGTGAAATTAACGTCTTGAAAGTAACGTTTTGAAATTGACGTCTTGAAATTGACGTCTTGAAATTGACTTCTTGAAATTGACGTCTTTAAATTTACGTCCTGAAATTAACGTCCTGAAATTGACGTCCAGAAATTAACGTCTTGAAATTAATATGTCGCAAACAGAACCTGAAATGTGTCTTGACATTAATGGCTTGAAATTAATGTCTTGAAATTAATGTCTTGAAATTAATGTCTTGAAATTAAAGTCTTGAAATTATAGTCTTGAAATTAACGTCTTGAAATTATAGTCTGGCAATTATCGTCTGGCAATTATCGACTGGCAATTATCGTCTGGCACATCGTCTGGCACTTATCGTCCGGCACTTATCGTCCGGCAATTATCGTCTGGAAATGATCGTCTGGCAATTATCATCTGGCAATTATCGTCTGGCAATTATCGTCTGGCAATTAAGGTCTGGCAATTAAGGTCTGGCAATTATGGCCTGGCAATTAAGGTCTGGCAATTAACGTCTGGTAATTAAGGTCTGGCAATTAAGGTCCGGCAATTAAGGTCCGGCAATTAAGGTCTGGCAATTAAGGACTGGCAATTAAGGTCTGGCAATTATCGTCTGGCAATTATCGTCTGGCAATTATCGTCTGGCACTTATCGTCTGGCAATTGGGGTGGCGTAACATTAATGTCTAGAAATTAATGTTAAGAAATTATTGTCTTGAAATTAATGTCTTGAAATTGACCTGTCGCAAACAAAACCTGAAATGTGTCTTGAAATTAAAGACTTGAAATTAACGTCTTGAAATTAATGTCTTGAAATTAATGTCTTGAAATTATAGTCTTGGAATTATAGTCTTGGAATTATAGTCTTGAAATTATAGTCTGGCAATAATAGTCTGGCAATTATAGTCTGGCAATTATCATCTGGCAATTATCGTCTGGCAATTATCGTCTGGCAATTATCGTCTGGCAATTATCGTCCGGCAATTATCGTCTGGCAATTATCGTGTGGCAATTATCGTCTGGCAATTATCGTCTGGCCATTATCGTCTGGCAATTATCGTCTGGCAATTATCGTCTGGCAATTATCGCCTGGCAATTATCGTCTGGCAATTATCGTCTGGCAATTATCGTCCGGCAATCATTGTCTTGCAATTAAGGTCTGGTAATTAAGGTCTGGCAATTAAGGTCCGGCAATTAAGGTCTGGCAATTAACGACCTGAAATTAACGTCCTGAAATTAACGTCTTGAAATTGACGTCTTGAAATTTACGTTTTGAAATTGATGTCCTGAAATTAACGTCCTGAAATTGACGTCCAGAAATTAACGTCCTGAAATTGAAGTACTGAAATTAACGTCTTGAAATTAATATGTCGCAAACAGAACCTGAAATGTGTCTTGACATTAATGGCTTGAAATTAATGTCTTGAAATTAATGTCTTGAAATTATAGTCTTGAAATTATAGTCTTGAAATTATAGTCTGGCAATTATCGTCTGGCAATTATTGTCTGGCAATTATCGTCTGGCACTTATCGTCTGGCACTTATCGTCTGGCACTTATCGTCTGGCACTTAACGTCTGGCATTTATCGTCTGGCACTTATCGTCTGGCACTTATCGTCTGGCACTTATCGTCTGGCACTTATCGTCTGGCACTTATCGTCTGGCACTTATCGTCTGGCAATTATCATCTGGCAATTGGGGTGGCGTAACATTAATGTCTAGAAATTAATGTTAAGAAATTATTGTCTTGAAATTAACCTGTCGCAAACAGAACCTGCAATGTGTCTTGAAATTAATGTCTTGAAATTAATGTCTTGAAATTGACCTGTCACAAACAAAACTTCAAATGCGTCTTGAAATTAAAGTCTTGAAATTAACGTCTTGAAATTAATGTCTTGAAATTAACGTCTTGAAATTAATGTCTTGAAATTAACGTCTTGAAATTAATGTCTTGAAATTATAGTCTTGAAATTATAGTCTGGCAATAATAGTCTGGCAACTATCGTCCGGCAATTATCGTCCGGAAATGATCGTCTGGCACTTATCATCTGGCACTAATCGTCTGGCAATTATCGTCTGGCACTTATCGTCTGGCACTTATCGTCTGGCACTTATCGTCTGGCACTTATCGTCTGGCAATTATCATCTGGCAATTGGGGTGGCGTAACATTAATGTCTAGAAATTAATGTTAAGATATTATTGTCTTGAAATTAACCTGTCGCAAACAGAACCTGCAATGTGTCTTGAAATTAATGTCTTGAAATTAATGTCTTGAAATTGACCTGTCGCAAACAAAACCTCAAATGCGTCTTGAAATTAAAGTCTTGAAATTAACGTCTTGAAATTAACGACTTGAAATTAACGTCCTGAAATTAACGTCCTGAAATTAACATCCTGACATTAACGTCCTGAAATTAACGACCTGAAATTAACGTCCTGAAATTAACGTCCTGAAATTAACGTCCTGGAATTCACGTGTCGCAAACAGAACCTGAAATGTGCCTTGAAATTAACATCTTGAAATTAACGTCTTGAAATTAACGTCTTGAAATTAACGTCTTGAAATTATAGTCTTGAAATTAACGTCTTGAAATTAACGTCTTGAAATTGACGTCTTGAAATTGACGTCTTGAAATTATTGCCTTGAAATTATTGCCTTGAAATTATTGCCGTGAAATTAACGTCGTGAAATTAATGTCGTGAAATTAATGTCGTTAAATTAATGTCGTGAATTAATGTCGTGAAATTAATGTCTTGAAATTATTGTCTTGAAATTATTGTCTTGAAATTCTCATGTCGCAAACAGAACCTGAAATGTGTCTTGAAATTAATGTCTTGAAGTTAATGTCTTCAAGTTTATGTCTTGAAATTAATATCTTGAAATTAACGTCCTGAAATTAACGTCCTGAAATTAACATCCTGACATTAACGTCCTGAAATTAACGACCTGAAATTAACGTCCTGAAATTAACGTCCTGAAATTAACGTCCTGGAATTCACGTGTCGCAAACAGAACCTGAAATGTGCCTTGAAATTAACATCTTGAAATTAACGTCTTGCAATTAATGTCTTGAAATTAACGTCTTGAAATTAACGTCTTGAAATTAACGTCTTGAAATTAACGTCTTGAAATTATAGTCTTGAAATTAACGTCTTGAAATTAACGTCTTGAAATTGACGTCTTGAAATTGACGTCTTGAAATTATTGCCTTGAAATTATTGCCTTGAAATTATTGCCGTGAAATTAACGTCGTGAAATTAATGTCGTGAAATTAATGTCGTGAAATTAATGTCGTGAATTAATGTCGTGAAATTAATGTCTTGAAATTATTGTCTTGAAATTATTGTCTTGAAATTCTCATGTCGCAAACAGAACCTGAAATGTGTCTTGAAATTAATGTCTTGAAGTTAATGTCTTCAAGTTTATGTCTTGAAATTAATATCTTGAAATTAATGTCTTGAAATTAATGTCTTGAAACTAATGTCTTGAAATTAATGTCTTGAAATTAATGTCTTGAAATTATAGTCTTGAAATTATTGTCTTGAAATTATTGTCTTGAAATTATTGTCTTGAACCTATTGTCTTGAAATTATTGTCTTGAAATTATTGTCTTGAAATTAATGTCTTGAAATTGACCTGTCGCAAACAAAACCTGAAATGTGTCTTGAAATTAAAATCTTGAAATTAACGTCTTGAAATTAATGTCTTGAAATTAATGTCTTGAAATTAATGTCTTGAAATTATAGTCTTGGAATTATAGTCTTGGAATTATAGTCTTGAAATTATAGTCTGGCAATAATAGTCTGGCAATTATAGTCTGGCAATTATCATCTGGCAATTATCGTCTGGCAATTATCGTCTGGCAATTATCGTCTGGCAATTATCGTCTGGCAATTATCGTGTGGCAATTATCGTCTGGCAATTATCGTGTGGCAATTATCGTCTGGCAATTATCGTCTGGCCATTATCGTCTGGCAATTATCGTCTGGCAATTATCGTCCGGCAATTATCGTCTGGCAATTATCGCCTGGCAATTATCGTCTGGCAATTATCGTCTGGCAATTATCGTCCGGCAATCATTGTCTTGCAATTAAGGTCTGGTAATTAAGGTCTGGCAATTAAGGTCCGGCAATTAAGGTCTGGCAATTAACGACCTGAAATTAACGTCCTGAAATTAACGTCTTGAAATTAACGACCTGGAATTCACATGTCGCAAACAGAACTTGAAATGTGCCTTGAAATTAACATCTTGAAATTAACGCCTTGAAATTAATCTCTTGAAATTAACGTCTTGAAATTAACGTCTTGAAATTAACGTCTTGAAATTAACGTCTTGAAATTAACGTCTTGAAATTATAGTTTTGAAATTATAGTCTTGAAATTAACGTCTTGAAATTAACGTCTTGAAATTGACGTCTTGAAATTTACATCTTGAAATTGACGTCTTGAAATTGACGTCTTGAAATTATTGCCTTGAAATTATTGCCTTGAAATTATAGTCTTGAAATTATAGTCTTGAAATTATAGTCTTAAAATTATCGTCTTGAAATTAACGACTTGAAATTAACGTCCTGAAATTAAAGTCCTGAAATTAACGTCCTGAAATTAACGTCCTGAAATTAACGTCTTGAAATTAACGTCCTGGAATTCACATGTCGCAAACAGAACCTGAAATGTGCCTTGAAATTAACATCTTGAAATTATCGTCTTGAAATTAATGTCTTGAAATTAACGTCTTGAAACTAATGTCTTGAAATTAATGTCTTGAAAGTAATGTCTTGAAATTATAGTCTTGAAATTATAGTCTTGAAATTAATGTCTTCAAATTATAGTCTTGAAATTATTGTCTTGAAATTATTGTCTTGAAATTATTGTCTTGAAACTATTGTCTTGAAACTAATATCTTGAAACTATTGTCTTGAAACTATTGTCTTGAAACTATTTTCTTGAAACAATTGTCTTGAAACTATTGTCTTCAAATTATTGTCCTGTAACTATTGTCTTGAAATTATTGTCTTGAAACTATTGTCTTGAAACTAATGTCTTGAAATTAATGTCTTGAAATTAATGTCTTGAAATTATAGTCTTGAAATTATAATCTTGAAATTAATGTCTTCAAATTATAGTCTTGAAATTATTGTCTTGAAATTATTGTCTTGAAACTATTGTCTTGAAACTATTGTCTTGAAACTATTGTCTTGAAACTATTGTCTTGAAACTATTTTCTTGAAACTATTGTCTTGAAACTATTGTCTTCAAATTATTGTCTTGTAACTATTGTCTTGAAATTATTGTCTTGAAACTATTGTCTTGAAAATATTTTCTTGAAATTTTTGTCTTGAAATTTTTGTCTTGAAATTATAGTCTTGATATTATAGTCTTGAAATTATAGTCTTGAGATTATAGTCTTGAAATTATGGTCTTGAAATTATAGTCTTGAAATTATTGTTTTGAAATTATAATCCTGAAATTATAGTCTTGAAATTATAGCCTTGATATTATAGCCTTGAAATTATAGCCTTGAAATTATAGACTTGAAATTAATGTCCTGAAATTAACGTCCTGAAATTAACGTCCTGAAATTAACATCCTGAAATTAACGTCCTGAAATTAACGTCCTGAAATTAACGTCCTGAAATTAACGTCCTGAAATTAACGTCCTGAAATTAACGTCCTGTAACTAACGTCCTGAAATTAACGTCCTGAAATTGACGTCCAGAAATTAACGTCCTGAAATTGACGTCCTGAAATTAACATCTTGAAATTGATATGTCGCAAACAGAACCTGAAATGTGTCTTGACATTAATGGCTTGAAATTAATGTCTTGAAATTAATGTCTTGAAATTATAGTCTTGAAATTATAGTCTTAAAATTATCGTCTTGAAATTAACGACTTGAAATTAACGTCCTGAAATTAAAGTCCTGAAATTAACGTCCTGAAATTAATGTCCTGAAATTAACGTCCTGAAATTAACGTCTTGAAATTAACGTCCTGGAATTCACATGTCGCAAACAGAACCTGAAATGTGCCTTGAAATTAACATCTTGAAATTAACGTCTTGAAATTAAAGTCTTGAAATTAATGTCTTGAAATTAATGTCTTGAAACTAATGTCTTGAAATTAATGTCGTGAAAGTAATGTCGTGAAATTAATGTCGTGAAATTAATGTCGTGAAATTATTGTCTTGAAATTATCATGTCGCAAACAGAACCTGAAATGTGTCTTGAAATTAATGTCTTGAAGTTAATGTCTTGAAGTTCATGTCTTGAAGTTAATATCTTGAAGTTAATGTCTTGAAGTTAATGTCTTGAAATTAATATCTTGAAATTAATGTCTTGAAATTATAGTCTTGATATTATAGTCTTGAAACTAATATCTTGAAATTATAGTCTTGAAATTATGGTCTTGAAATTATAGTCTTGAAATTATTGTTTTGAAATTATAGTCTTGAAATTATAGTCTTGAAATTATAGCCTTGAAATTATACCCTTGAAATTATAGACTTTAAATTATAGACTTGAAATTATAGTCTGGCAATTATCGTCTGGCAATTATTGTCTGGCAATTATCGTCTGGCACTTTTCGTCTGGCACTTATCGTCTGGCACTTATCGTCTGGCATTTATCGTCTGGCACTTATCGTCTGGCACTTATCGTCTGGCACTTATCGTCTGGCACTTATCGTCTGGCACTTATCGTCTGGCAATTATCATCTGGCAATTGGGGTGGCGTAACATTAATGTCTAGAAATTAATATTAAGAAATTATTGTCTTGAAATTAACCTGTCGCAAACAGAACCTGCAATGTGTCTTGAAATTAATGTCTTGAAATTAATGTCTTGAAATTGACCTGTCACAAACAAAACTTCAAATGCGTCTTGAAATTAAAGTCTTGAAATTAACGTCTTGAAATTAATGTCTTGAAATTAACGTCTTGAAATTAATGTCTTGAAATTAACGTCTTGAAATTAATGTCTTGAAATTATAGTCTTGAAATTATAGTCTGGCAATAATAGTCTGGCAACTATCGTCCGGCAATTATCGTCTGGAAATGATCGTCTGGCACTTATCATCTGGCACTAATCGTCTGGCAATTATCGTCTGGCACTTATCGTCTGGCACTTATCGTCTGGCACTTATCGTTTGGCACTTATCGTCTGGCAATTATCATCTGGCAATTGGGGTGGCGTAACATTAATGTCTAGAAATTAATGTTAAGATATTATTGTCTTGAAATTAACCTGTCGCAAACAGAACCTGCAATGTGTCTTGAAATTAATGTCTTGAAATTAATGTCTTGAAATTGACCTGTCGCAAACAAAACCTCAAATGCGTCTTGAAATTAAAGTCTTGAAATTAACGTCTTGAAATTAACGACTTGAAATTAACGTCCTGAAATTAACGTCCTGAAATTAACATCCTGACATTAACGTCCTGAAATTAACGACCTGAACTTAACGTCCTGAAATTAACGTCCTGAAATTAACGTCCTGGAATTCACGTGTCGCAAACAGAACCTGAAATGTGCCTTGAAATTAACATCTTGAAATTAACGTCTTGAAATTAATGTCTTGAAATTAACGTCTTGAAATTAACGTCTTGAAATTAACGTCTTGAAATTAACGTCTTGAAATTATAGTCTTGAAATTAACGTCTTGAAATTAACGTCTTGAAATTAACGTCTTGAAATTGACGTCTTGAAATTGACGTCTTGAAATTATTGCCTTGAAATTATTGCCTTGAAATTATTGCCGTGAAATTAATGTTGTGAAATTAATGTCGTGAAATTAATGTCGTGAAATTAATGTCGTGAAATAATGTCGTGAAATTAATGTCTTGAAATTATTGTCTTGAAATTCTCATGTCGCAAACAGAACCTGAAATGTGTCTTGAAATTAATGTCTTGAAGTTAATGTCTTCAAGTTTATGTCTTGAAATTAATATCTTGAAATTAATGTCTTGAAATTAATGTCTTGAAACTAATGTCTTGAAATTAATGTCTTGAAATTAATGTCTTGAAATTATAGTCTTGAAATTATTGTCTTGAAATTATTGTCTTGAAATTATTGTCTTGAACCTATTGTCTTGAAATTATTGTCTTGAAATCATTGTCTTGAAATTAATGTCTTGAAATTGACGTCTTGAAATTGACGTCTTGAAATTATTGCCTTGAAATTATTGCCTTGAAATTATTGCCGTGAAATTAATGTCGTGAAATTAATGTCGTGAAATTAATGTCGTGAAATTAATGTCGTGAATTAATGTCGTGAAATTAATGTCTTGAAATTATTGTCTTGAAATTATTGTCTTGAAATTCTCATGTCGCAAACAGAACCTGAAATGTGTCTTGAAATTAATGTCTTGAAGTTAATGTCGTCAAGTTTGTCTTGAAATTAATATCTTGAAATTAATGTCTTCAAATTAATGTCTTGAAATTAATGTCTTGAAATTAATGTCTTGAAATTATTGCCTTGAAATTATTGTCGTGAAATTAATGTCGTGAAATTAATGTCGTGAAATTAATGTCGTGAATTAATGACGTGAAATTAATGTCTTGAAATTATTGTCTTGAAATTATTGTCTTGAAATTCTCATGTCGCAAACAGAACCTGAAATGTGTCTTGAAATTAATGTCTTGAAGTTAATGTCGTCAAGTTTGTCTTGAAATTAATATCTTGAAATTAATGTCTTGAAATTAATGTCTTGAAATTAATGTCTTGAAATTAATGTCTTGAAATTAATGTCTTGAAATTATAGTCTTGAAATTATTGTCTTGAAATTATTGTCTTGAAATTATTGTCTTGAAACTATTGTCTTGAAACTAATGTCTTGAAACTATTGTCTTGAAACTATTGTCTTGAAACTATTTTCTTGAAACTATTGTCTTGAAACTATTGTCTTCAAATTATTGTCTTGTAACTATTGTCTTGAAATTATTGTCTTGAAACTATTGTCTTGAAACTAATGTCTTGAAATTAATGTCTTGAAATTAATGTCTTGAAATTATAGTCTTGAAATTAATGTCTTCAAATTATAGTCTTGAAATTATTGTCTTGAAATTATTGCCTTGAAATTATTGCCGTGAAATTAATGTCGTGAAATTAATGTCGTGAAATTAATGTCGTGAAATTAATGTCGTGAATTAATGTCGTGAAATTAATGTCTTGAAATTATTGTCTTGAAATTATTGTCTTGAAATTCTCATGTCGCAAACAGAACCTGAAATGTGTCTTGAAATTAATGTCTTGAAGTTAATGTCGTCAAGTTTGTCTTGAAATTAATATCTTGAAATTAATGTCTTCAAATTAATGTCTTGAAATTAATGTCTTGAAATTAATGTCTTGAAATTATTGCCTTGAAATTATTGTCGTGAAATTAATGTCGTGAAATTAATGTCGTGAAATTAATGTCGTGAATTAATGTCGTGAAATTAATGTCTTGAAATTATTGTCTTGAAATTATTGTCTTGAAATTCTCATGTCGCAAACAGAACCTGAAATGTGTCTTGAAATTAATGTCTTGAAGTTAATGTCGTCAAGTTTGTCTTGAAATTAATATCTTGAAATTAATGTCTTGAAATTAATGTCTTGAAATTAATGTCTTGAAATTAATGTCTTGAAATTAATGTCTTGAAATTATAGTCTTGAAATTATTGTCTTGAAATTATTGTCTTGAAATTATTGTCTTGAAACTATTGTCTTGAAACTAATGTCTTGAAACTATTGTCTTGAAACTATTGTCTTGAAACTATTTTCTTGAAACTATTGTCTTGAAACTATTGTCTTCAAATTATTGTCTTGTAACTATTGTCTTGAAATTATTGTCTTGAAACTATTGTCTTGAAACTAATGTCTTGAAATTAATGTCTTGAAATTAATGTCTTGAAATTATAGTCTTGAAATTAATGTCTTCAAATTATAGTCTTGAAATTATTGTCTTGAAATTATTGTCTTGAAATTATTGTCTTGAAACTATTGTCTTGAAACTATTGTCTTGAAACTATTGTCTTGAAACTATTTTCTTGAAACTATTGTCTTGAAACTATTGTCTTCAAATTATTGTCTTGTAATTATTGTCTTGAAATTATTGTCTTGAAACTATTGTCTTGAAAATATTGTCTTGAAATTTTTGTCTTGAAATTTTTGTCTTGAAAGTATAGTCTTGATATTATAGTCTTGAAATTATAGTCTTGAAATTATAGTCTTGAAATTATGGTCTTGAAATTATAGTCTTGAAATTATTGTTTTGAAATTATAGTCCTAAAATTATAGTCTTGAAATTATAGCCTTGAAATTATAGCCTTGAAATTATAGCCTTAAAATTATAGACTTGAAATTAACGTCCTGAAATTAACGTCCTGAAATTAACGTCCTGAAATTAACATCCTGAAATTAACGTCCTGAAATTAACGTCCTGAAATTAACGTCCTGAAATTAACATCCTGAAATTAACGTCCTGAAATTAACGTCCTGAAATTAACGTCCTGAAACTAACGTCCTGAAATTAACGTCCTGAAATTAACGTCCTGAAATTAACATCCTGGAATTCACGTGTCGCAAACAGAACCTGAAATGTGCCGTGAAATTAACGTCTTGAAAGTAACGTTTTGAAATTGACGTCTTGAAATTGACGTCTTGAAATTGACTTCTTGAAATTGACGTCTTTAAATTTACGTCCTGAAATTAACGTCCTGAAATTGACGTCCAGAAATTAACGTCTTGAAATTAATATGTCGCAAACAGAACCTGAAATGTGTCTTGACATTAATGGCTTGAAATTAATGTCTTGAAATTAATGTCTTGAAATTAATGTCTTGAAATTAAAGTCTTGAAATTATAGTCTTGAAATTAAGGTCTTGAAATTATAGTCTGGCAATTATCGTCTGGCAATTATCGACTGGCAATTATCGTCTGGCACTTATCGTCTGGCACATCGTCTGGCACTTATCGTCCGGCACTTATCGTCCGGCAATTATCGTCTGGAAATGATCGTCTGGCAATTATCATCTGGCAATTATCGTCTGGCAATTATCGTCTGGCAATTAAGGTCTGGCAATTAAGGTCTGGCAATTATGGCCTGGCAATGAAGGTCTGGCAATTAACGTCTGTTAATTAAGGTCTGGCAATTAAGGTCCGGCAATTAAGGTCTGGCAATTAAGGTCTGGCAATTAAGGACTGGCAATTAAGGTCTGGCAATTATCGTCTGGCAATTATCGTCTGGCAATTATCGTCTGGCAATTATCGTCTGGCACTTATCGTCTGGCAATTGGGGTGCGTAACATTAATGTCTAGAAATTAATGTTAAGAAATTATTGTCTTGAAATTAATGTCTTGAAATTGACCTGTCGCAAACAAAACCTGAAATGTGTCTTGAAATTAAAGTTTTGAAATTAACGTCTTGAAATTAATGTCTTGAAATTAATGTCTTGAAATTAATGTCTTGAAATTATAGTCTTGGAATTATAGTCTTGGAATTATAGTCTTGAAATTATAGTCTGGCAATAATAGTCTGGCAATTATAGTCTGGCAATTATCATCTGGCAATTATCGTCTGGCAATTATCGTCTGTCAATTATCGTCCGGCAATTATCGTCCGGCAATTATCGTCTGGCAATTATCGTCTGGCAATTATCGTCTGGCCATTATCGTCTGGCAATTATCGTCTGGCAATTATCGTCCGGCAATTATCGTCTGGCAATTATCGTCTGGCAATTATCGTCTGGCAATTATCGTCCGGCAATCATTGTCTTGCAATTAAGGTCTGGTAATCAAGGTCTGGCAATTAACGTCCGGCAATTAAGGTCTGGCAATTAACGACCTGAAATTAACGTCCTGAAATTAACGTCTTGAAATTAACGACCTGGAATTCACATGTCGCAAACAGAACCTGAAATGTGCCTTGAAATTAACATCTTGAAATTAATGTCTTGAAATTAATGTCTTGAAATTAATGTCTTGAAATTAATGTCTTGAAATTATAGTCTTGAAATTATTGTCTTGAAATTATTGTCTTGAAATTATTGTCTTGAAACTATTGTCTTGAAACTAATGTCTTGAAACTATTGTCTTGAAACTATTGTCTTGAAACTATTTTCTTGAAACTATTGTCTTGAAACTATTGTCTTCAAATTATTGTCTTGTAACTATTGTCTTGAAATTATTGTCTTGAAACTATTGTCTTGAAACTAATGTCTTGAAATTAATGTCTTGAAATTAATGTCTTGAAATTATAGTCTTGAAATTATAGTCTTGAAATTAATGTCTTCAAATTATAGTCTTGAAATTATTGTCTTGAAATTATTGTCTTGAAATTATTGTCTTGAAACTATTGTCTTGAAACTATTGTCTTGAAACTATTGTCTTGAAACTATTTTCTTGAAACTATTGTCTTCAAATTATTGTCTTGTAATTATTGTCTTGAAATTATTGTCTTGAAACTATTGTCTTGAAAATATTGTCTTGAAATTTTTGTCTTGAAATTTTTGTCTTGAAAGTATAGTCTTGATATTATAGTCTTGAAATTATAGTCTTGAAATTATAGTCTTGAAATTATGGTCTTGAAATTATAGTCTTGAAATTATTGTTTTGAAATTATAGTCCTAAAATTATAGTCTTGAAATTATAGCCTTGAAATTATAGCCTTGAAATTATAGCCTTAAAATTATAGACTTGAAATTAACGTCCTGAAATTAACGTCCTGAAATTAACGTCCTGAAATTAACATCCTGAAATTAACGTCCTGAAATTAACGTCCTGAAATTAACGTCCTGAAATTAACATCCTGAAATTAACGTCCTGAAATTAACGTCCTGAAATTAACGTCCTGAAACTAACGTCCTGAAATTAACGTCCTGAAATTAACGTCCTGAAATTAACATCCTGGAATTCACGTGTCGCAAACAGAACCTGAAATGTGCTGTGAAATTAACGTCTTGAAAGTAACGTTTTGAAATTGACGTCTTGAAATTGACGTCTTGAAATTGACTTCTTGAAATTGACGTCTTTAAATTTACGTCCTGAAATTAACGTCCTGAAATTGACGTCCAGAAATTAACGTCTTGAAATTAATATGTCGCAAACAGAACCTGAAATGTGTCTTGACATTAATGGCTTGAAATTAATGTCTTGAAATTAATGTCTTGAAATTAATGTCTTGAAATTAAAGTCTTGAAATTATAGTCTTGAAATTAACGTCTTGAAATTATAGTCTGGCAATTATCGTCTGGCAATTATCGACTGGCAATTATCGTCTGGCACTTATCGTCTGGCACATCGTCTGGCACTTATCGTCCGGCACTTATCGTCCGGCAATTATCGTCTGGAAATGATCGTCTGGCAATTATCATCTGGCAATTATCGTCTGGCAATTATCGTCTGGCAATTAAGGTCTGGCAATTAAGGTCTGGCAATTATGGCCTGGCAATGAAGGTCTGGCAATTAACGTCTGTTAATTAAGTTCTGGCAATTAAGGTCCGGCAATTAAGGTCTGGCAATTAAGGTCTGGCAATTAAGGACTGGCAATTAAGGTCTGGCAATTATCGTCTGGCAATTATCGTCTGGCAATTATCGTCTGGCAATTATCGTCTGGCACTTATCGTCTGGCAATTGGGGTGGCGTAACATTAATGTCTAGAAATTAATGTTAAGAAATTATTGTCTTGAAATTAATGTCTTGAAATTGACCTGTCGCAAACAAAACCTGAAATGTGTCTTGAAATTAAAGTTTTGAAATTAACGTCTTGAAATTAATGTCTTGAAATTAATGTCTTGAAATTAATGTCTTGAAATTATAGTCTTGGAATTATAGTCTTGGAATTATAGTCTTGAAATTATAGTCTGGCAATAATAGTCTGGCAATTATCGTCTGGCAATTATCGTCTGTCAATTATCGTCCGGCAATTATCGTCCGGCAATTATCGTCCGGCAATTATCGTCTGGCCATTATCGTCTGGCCATTATCGTCTGGCCATTATCGTCTGGCAATTATCGTCTGGCAATTATCGTCCGGCAATTATCGTCTGGCAATTATCGTCTGGCAATTATCGTCTGGCAATTATCGTCCGGCAATCATTGTCTTGCAATTAAGGTCTGGTAATCAAGGTCTGTCAATTAAGGTCCGGAAATTAAGGTCTGGCAATTAACGACCTGAAATTAACGTCCTGAAATTAACGTCTTGAAATTAACGACCTGGAATTCACATGTCGCAAACAGAACCTGAAATGTGCCTTGAAATTAACATCTTGAAATTAACGTCTTGAAATTAATGTCTTGAAATTAACGTCTTGAAATTATAGTCTTGAAATTATAGTCTTGAAATTATGGTCTTGAAATTATAGTCTTGAAATTATTGTTTTGAAATTATAGTCCTAAAATTATAGTCTTGAAATTATAGCCTTGAAATTATAGCCTTGAAATTATAGCCTTAAAATTATAAAATTAGAGGGTTAGGGTTAGGGTTAGGGTTAGGGTTAGGGTTAGGGTTAGGGTTAGGGTTAGGGTTAGGGTTAGGGTTAGGGTTAGGGTTAGGGTTAGGGTTAGGGTTAGGGTTAGGGTTAGGGTTAGGGTTAGGGTTAGGGTTAGGGTTAGGGTTAGGGTTAGGGTTAGGGTTAGGGTTAGGGTTAGGGTTAGGGTTAGGGTTAGGGTTAGGGTTAGGGTTAGGGTTAGGGTTAGGGTTAGGGTTAGGGTTAGGGTTAGGGTTAGGGTTAGGGTTAGGGTTAGGGTTAGGGTTAGGGTTAGGGTTAGGGTTAGGGTTAGGGTTAGGGTTAGGGTTAGGGTTAGGGTTAGGGTTAGGGTTAGGGTTAGGGTTAGGGTTAGGGTTAGGGTTAGGGTTAGGGTTAGGGTTAGGGTTAGGGTTAGGGTTAGGGTTAGGGTTAGGGTTAGGGTTAGGGTTAGGGTTAGGGTTAGGGTTAGGGTTAGGGTTAGGGTTAGGGTTAGGGTTAGGGTTAGGGTTAGGGTTAGGGTTAGGGTTAGGGTTAGGGTTAGGGTTAGGGTTAGGGTTAGGGTTAGGGTTAGGGTTAGGGTTAGGGTTAGGGTTAGGGTTAGGGTTAGGGTTAGGGTTAGGGTTAGGGTTAGGGTTAGGGTTAGGGTTAGGGTTAGGGTTAGGGTTAGGGTTAGGGTTAGGGTTAGGGTTAGGGTTAGGGTTAGGGTTAGGGTTAGGGTTAGGGTTAGGGTTAGGGTTAGGGTTAGGGTTAGGGTTAGGGTTAGGGTTAGGGTTAGGGTTAGGGTTAGGGTTAGGGTTAGGGTTAGGGTTAGGGTTAGGGTTAGGGTTAGGGTTAGGGTTAGGGTTAGGGTTAGGGTTAGGGTTAGGGTTAGGGTTAGGGTTAGGGTTAGGGTTAGGGTTAGGGTTAGGGTTAGGGTTAGGGTTAGGGTTAGGGTTAGGGTTAGGGTTAGGGTTAGGGTTAGGGTTAGGGTTAGGGTTAGGGTTAGGGTTAGGGTTAGGGTTAGGGTTAGGGTTAGGGTTAGGGTTAGGGTTAGGGTTAGGGTTAGGGTTAGGGTTAGGGTTAGGGTTAGGGTTAGGGTTAGGGTTAGGGTTAGGGTTAGGGTTAGGGTTAGGGTTAGGGTTAGGGTTAGGGTTAGGGTTAGGGTTAGGGTTAGGGTTAGGGTTAGGGTTAGGGTTAGGGTTAGGGTTAGGGTTAGGGTTAGGGTTAGGGTTAGGGTTAGGGTTAGGGTTAGGGTTAGGGTTAGGGTTAGGGTTAGGGTTAGGGTTAGGGTTAGGGTTAGGGTTAGGGTTAGGGTTAGGGTTAGGGTTAGGGTTAGGGTTAGGGTTAGGGTTAGGGTTAGGGTTAGGGTTAGGGTTAGGGTTAGGGTTAGGGTTAGGGTTAGGGTTAGGGTTAGGGTTAGGGTTAGGGTTAGGGTTAGGGTTAGGGTTAGGGTTAGGGTTAGGGTTAGGGTTAGGGTTAGGGTTAGGGTTAGGGTTAGGGTTAGGGTTAGGGTTAGGGTTAGGGTTAGGGTTAGGGTTAGGGTTAGGGTTAGGGTTAGGGTTAGGGTTAGGGTTAGGGTTAGGGTTAGGGTTAGGGTTAGGGTTAGGGTTAGGGTTAGGGTTAGGGTTAGGGTTAGGGTTAGGGTTAGGGTTAGGGTTAGGGTTAGGGTTAGGGTTAGGGTTAGGGTTAGGGTTAGGGTTAGGGTTAGGGTTAGGGTTAGGGTTAGGGTTAGGGTTAGGGTTAGGGTTAGGGTTAGGGTTAGGGTTAGGGTTAGGGTTAGGGTTAGGGTTAGGGTTAGGGTTAGGGTTAGGGTTAGGGTTAGGGTTAGGGTTAGGGTTAGGGTTAGGGTTAGGGTTAGGGTTAGGGTTAGGGTTAGGGTTAGGGTTAGGGTTAGGGTTAGGGTTAGGGTTAGGGTTAGGGTTAGGGTTAGGGTTAGGGTTAGGGTTAGGGTTAGGGTTAGGGTTAGGGTTAGGGTTAGGGTTAGGGTTAGGGTTAGGGTTAGGGTTAGGGTTAGGGTTAGGGTTAGGGTTAGGGTTAGGGTTAGGGTTAGGGTTAGGGTTAGGGTTAGGGTTAGGGTTAGGGTTAGGGTTAGGGTTAGGGTTAGGGTTAGGGTTAGGGTTAGGGTTAGGGTTAGGGTTAGGGTTAGGGTTAGGGTTAGGGTTAGGGTTAGGGTTAGGGTTAGGGTTAGGGTTAGGGTTAGGGTTAGGGTTAGGGTTAGGGTTAGGGTTAGGGTTAGGGTTAGGGTTAGGGTTAGGGTTAGGGTTAGGGTTAGGGTTAGGGTTAGGGTTAGGGTTAGGGTTAGGGTTAGGGTTAGGGTTAGGGTTAGGGTTAGGGTTAGGGTTAGGGTTAGGGTTAGGGTTAGGGTTAGGGTTAGGGTTAGGGTTAGGGTTAGGGTTAGGGTTAGGGTTAGGGTTAGGGTTAGGGTTAGGGTTAGGGTTAGGGTTAGGGTTAGGGTTAGGGTTAGGGTTAGGGTTAGGGTTAGGGTTAGGGTTAGGGTTAGGGTTAGGGTTAGGGTTAGGGTTAGGGTTAGGGTTAGGGTTAGGGTTAGGGTTAGGGTTAGGGTTAGGGTTAGGGTTAGGGTTAGGGTTAGGGTTAGGGTTAGGGTTAGGGTTAGGGTTAGGGTTAGGGTTAGGGTTAGGGTTAGGGTTAGGGTTAGGGTTAGGGTTAGGGTTAGGGTTAGGGTTAGGGTTAGGGTTAGGGTTAGGGTTAGGGTTAGGGTTAGGGTTAGGGTTAGGGTTAGGGTTAGGGTTAGGGTTAGGGTTAGGGTTAGGGTTAGGGTTAGGGTTAGGGTTAGGGTTAGGGTTAGGGTTAGGGTTAGGGTTAGGGTTAGGGTTAGGGTTAGGGTTAGGGTTAGGGTTAGGGTTAGGGTTAGGGTTAGGGTTAGGGTTAGGGTTAGGGTTAGGGTTAGGGTTAGGGTTAGGGTTAGGGTTAGGGTTAGGGTTAGGGTTAGGGTTAGGGTTAGGGTTAGGGTTAGGGTTAGGGTTAGGGTTAGGGTTAGGGTTAGGGTTAGGTTAGGGTTAGGGTTAGGGTTAGGGTTAGGGTTAGGGTTAGGGTTAGGGTTAGGGTTAGGGTTAGGGTTAGGGTTAGGGTTAGGGTTAGGGTTAGGGTTAGGGTTAGGGTTAGGGTTAGGGTTAGGGTTAGGGTTAGGGTTAGGGTTAGGGTTAGGGTTAGGGTTAGGGTTAGGGTTAGGGTTAGGGTTAGGGTTAGGGTTAGGGTTAGGGTTAGGGTTAGGGTTAGGGTTAGGGTTAGGGTTAGGGTTAGGGTTAGGGTTAGGGTTAGGGTTAGGGTTAGGGTTAGGGTTAGGGTTAGGGTTAGGGTTAGGGTTAGGGTTAGGGTTAGGGTTAGGGTTAGGGTTAGGGTTAGGGTTAGGGTTAGGGTTAGGGTTAGGGTTAGGGTTAGGGTTAGGGTTAGGGTTAGGGTTAGGGTTAGGGTTAGGGTTAGGGTTAGGGTTAGGGTTAGGGTTAGGGTTAGGGTTAGGGTTAGGGTTAGGGTTAGGGTTAGGGTTAGGGTTAGGGTTAGGGTTAGGGTTAGGGTTAGGGTTAGGGTTAGGGTTAGGGTTAGGGTTAGGGTTAGGGTTAGGGTTAGGGTTAGGGTTAGGGTTAGGGTTAGGGTTAGGGTTAGGGTTAGGGTTAGGGTTAGGGTTAGGGTTAGGGTTAGGGTTAGGGTTAGGGTTAGGGTTAGGGTTAGGGTTAGGGTTAGGGTTAGGGTTAGGGTTAGGGTTAGGGTTAGGGTTAGGGTTAGGGTTAGGGTTAGGGTTAGGGTTAGGGTTAGGGTTAGGGTTAGGGTTAGGGTTAGGGTTAGGGTTAGGGTTAGGGTTAGGGTTAGGGTTAGGGTTAGGGTTAGGGTTAGGGTTAGGGTTAGGGTTAGGGTTAGGGTTAGGGTTAGGGTTAGGGTTAGGGTTAGGGTTAGGGTTAGGGTTAGGGTTAGGGTTAGGGTTAGGGTTAGGGTTAGGGTTAGGGTTAGGGTTAGGGTTAGGGTTAGGGTTAGGGTTAGGGTTAGGGTTAGGGTTAGGGTTAGGGTTAGGGTTAGGGTTAGGGTTAGGGTTAGGGTTAGGGTTAGGGTTAGGGTTAGGGTTAGGGTTAGGGTTAGGGTTAGGGTTAGGGTTAGGGTTAGGGTTAGGGTTAGGGTTAGGGTTAGGGTTAGGGTTAGGGTTAGGGTTAGGGTTAGGGTTAGGGTTAGGGTTAGGGTTAGGGTTAGGGTTAGGGTTAGGGTTAGGGTTAGGGTTAGGGTTAGGGTTAGGGTTAGGGTTAGGGTTAGGGTTAGGGTTAGGGTTAGGGTTAGGGTTAGGGTTAGGGTTAGGGTTAGGGTTAGGGTTAGGTTAGGGTTAGGGTTAGGTTAGGGTTAGGGTTAGGGTTAGGGTTAGGGTTAGGGTTAGGGTTAGGGTTAGGGTTAGGGTTAGGGTTAGGGTTAGGGTTAGGGTTAGGGTTAGGGTTAGGGTTAGGGTTAGGGTTAGGGTTAGGGTTAGGGTTAGGGTTAGGGTTAGGGTTAGGGTTAGGGTTAGGGTTAGGGTTAGGGTTAGGGTTAGGTTAGGGTTAGGGTTAGGGTTAGGGTTAGGGTTAGGGTTAGGGTTAGGGTTAGGGTTAGGGTTAGGGTTAGGGTTAGGGTTAGGGTTAGGGTTAGGGTTAGGGTTAGGGTTAGGGTTAGGGTTAGGGTTAGGGTTAGGGTTAGGGTTAGGGTTAGGGTTAGGGTTAGGGTTAGGGTTAGGGTTAGGGTTAGGGTTAGGGTTAGGGTTAGGGTTAGGGTTAGGGTTAGGGTTAGGGTTAGGGTTAGGTTAGGGTTAGGGTTAGGGTTAGGGTTAGGGTTAGGGTTAGGGTTAGGGTTAGGGTTAGGGTTAGGGTTAGGGTTAGGGTTAGGGTTAGGGTTAGGGTTAGGGTTAGGGTTAGGGTTAGGGTTAGGGTTAGGGTTAGGGTTAGGGTTAGGGTTAGGGTTAGGGTTAGGGTTAGGGTTAGGGTTAGGGTTAGGGTTAGGGTTAGGGTTAGGGTTAGGGTTAGGGTTAGGGTTAGGGTTAGGGTTAGGGTTAGGGTTAGGGTTAGGGTTAGGGTTAGGGTTAGGGTTAGGGTTAGGGTTAGGGTTAGGGTTAGGGTTAGGGTTAGGGTTAGGGTAGGTTAGGGTTAGGGTTAGGGTTAGGGTTAGGGTTAGGGTTAGGGTTAGGGTTAGGGTTAGGGTTAGGGTTAGGGTTAGGGTTAGGGTTAGGGTTAGGGTTAGGGTTAGGGTTAGGGTTAGGGTTAGGGTTAGGGTTAGGGTTAGGGTTAGGGTTAGGGTTAGGTTAGGGTTAGGGTTAGGGTTAGGGTTAGGGTTAGGGTTAGGGTTAGGGTTAGGGTTAGGGTTAGGGTTAGGGTTAGGGTTAGGGTTAGGGTTAGGGTTAGGGTTAGGGTTAGGGTTAGGGTTAGGTTAGGGTTAGGTTAGGGTTAGGTTAGGGTTAGGGTTAGGGTTAGGGTTAGGGTTAGGGTTAGGGTTAGGGTTAGGGTTAGGGTTAGGGTTAGGGTTAGGGTTAGGGTTAGGTTAGGGTTAGGGTTAGGGTTAGGGTTAGGGTTAGGGTTAG